>NW_013669567.1:41134-43695 GCF_000517525.1 Limulus polyphemus | reverse complement strand
TTTTAATTAAGTAGCCATCGACAACAGATATTTTACTTTTTTGCTTGGATGAATATTTTCTAAAGTAACAGTACTTTTACTCAAGTGAATATTTTCAGTATTTTACCGATCCTGTGATCATTCTATGGGAAATATTAAAATTGACTTCAGTCATGTAGATATTAATCTCTTGGTATAAGTATAGAGATCAGGAGTCCCAGGACCAGACAAGCTATCTCTAGGGTTTTCAAGATTCTACAGACAAATCACAATGGAAAAAAGTAATGTAATATATTCGAGAACAAAAAAAAAACACTAGCGATATAAACAAATACAATATTAATTTGAAGACAGCAGCAAATATAAAATAAAGCTTATAAATATTAGTTTCTTAATGAAGCGCAACAAACAAGATACTGCAATGAATAATTTCCATGCTTTGTAAATCCTAGACAACTCTGAGACTTTCAAGAAATAGATTAAGTTTGGTGTCTTAAAAAAAATGGTATTTCCATTTACTCATATTTCTATATTTTTGTACTAATAACTCTAATTCATAACCTTATGCAAGTGACAAAGGAAAAGAAATACCAAACAGGGAGGTTGTACTGAATCTAACTGAAGGTATCTACCTAAAGTTGATATATCTAAAAATAAGGGAAACCTCTCGGCTAATTAATTTGGTTCCTGTTGATAGCAAGGTATTGGAAGCTGATGTCAGAAAATCGGAGAACTTATAAGTGAGAGAAAAGGATGTATACCAGCCCATGGAAGGTTTTTTTCCATTACCATACTAGGCATAAATGTACTGGTGGAGATGATGTCTAGCATGCATAAATATATGGAAGGAGATGATAAAGGATTAATGGAGTCATAAGGAGAGCTGCAAGTTAGCAATTAATTAGTAATTCTCTACATTGTTGTTTGTTTACACGTGTGTAAGATAGCCGATACACCAACTCAACACACACACAAAGAAGAGATAGCCGACACACCAACTCAACACACACAAAGAAGACACAGAAGTTAAACTCTAAATGTATATGTCGTGTTTGGTCCACCAGTTTGACAGTTGTACGTGAGAATAATGTACAGGGAAAACATAGTTGCATCAGATCCAAAACCCTTTACTATTAGCAACAAGACACTACTTTGATGGCTTGATTAACTTATCTACAAAGATAGATCCTTTTCTTCACTGAGAGGATTCCATCCTTATAGTGTGATCCACTAGAGCTGGGTGTTTAGTAGAATTAATTAATTACAGGGATCATTTATGAATTACATTCAACTAATCGATTATTCTCATGAAACGTAAACAGTTGAAATAATTGAAAATAGTAATAACCTTAAACACAAGTTTCAATTGGTTGATTATTTTCATATGCCATGACACTGATTAATATTCTAACATTCAATTAATAGAAAATAAAAATCATAATGCCAATATTTTGATTACTTAAGATAGCTGTAATAATCTAGGACAGTAATAATCAAAAACACTCATTTTCATTTGATTAATATTTTCTTGACATTAATCGATATAATTGTAATTTCACTTAATTTATTATTTTACCAGAAACTAGTCAATGCTCATAAGTAACAGCTCTAATGATAACCCAAGCGCATTACCTTGTACTTACTGTAATTAACTCAATTGTTAAACTACAAACTGATCAAAGTTGGTCTGTAGTAGTTCCTCAATACAGCTTTTTCTCACATAGTTCACCTCCAAACCAATTAATTAGGCTTTCCCCAACCCTTACCATGTGATTTTCTTAGCCATTCATGTGGTACTTTAACAAATGCCTTTTGAAAACCTAAGTTTATTAACTCCTTCCTTCATCCTAATAACTAGCAACATCTTTAAAAAACAAATAAGCAGATTAAAACAGCAAGGTTTCCTTTTAGGGGATGCACGTTTGTTCTCTTTTATGATGTAATATTTCACTAAACAATATTTCAATGCTTCATTTAAGAAATTCTCTCCAATTTATCCACTACGTAAGTAAGACCAACCGACCTATAATTTCCAAGGCAATTCTTATTACCCCCTTTAAAGATAAGAATCACTTTCCAATCCTCAGTCTAATGACCTGCCAAAAATTAAAAAGAAGCTCGTATATCTGACCTTTCACCTCCGCATTCTTCATTTCTTTGACAAACTTCAAAGCTGTTTAACATCTTAGAAACTTGTTGTGTGATAAATTTTGCTCTTTGTTGAGAAACATGTACTTGGTGCTCTCTTTTCATGCCATCTTTATTTTAAAGTTGGTTTATCTGTAAGATCTTCATGCCATCTTTATTTTAAAGTTGGTTTATCTGTGAGATCTTCATGCCATCTTTATATTAAAGTTGGTTTATGTGTGAGATCTTCATGCCATATTTATTTTAAAGTTGGTTTATCTGTGAGATCTTCATGCCATCTTTATTTTAAAGTTGGTTTATCTGTGAGATTTTCATGCCATCTTTATTTTAAAGTTGGTTTATGTGTGAGATTTTCATGCCATCTTTATTTTAAAGTTGGTTTATCTGTGAGATCTTCATGCCATCTTTATTTTAAAGTTGGTTTATCTGTGAGA
>NW_013669567.1:37627-41041 GCF_000517525.1 Limulus polyphemus | reverse complement strand
GTACCAAATATATACAGTACATAAGTAGCAATAAAGTGAAAAGTACCAAATATATACAGTACATAAGTAGCAATAAAGTGAAAAGTACCAAATATATACAGTACATAAGTAGCAATAAAGTAAAAAGTACCAAATATATACAGTACATAAGGTAGCAATAAAGTGAAAAAGTACCAAATATATACAGTACATAAGTAGCAATAAAGTAAAAAAAATCAACAAAAAATAAGTAATGATAGCATTATTAAAAATAGCCAACATTCAACTTAAATTCACACATAAAAGGCACTACCAAATAAACTCAACAAACTTTAATATATTTTTATTAAAACAGTCGGTATTACTATCTATGGTACAGCTCTTCATTCACCCCACTTATTATTTAGCTTCAGCACCAGCTGACTTCAAAGTTCCTACTAGACAGATAAGCTCGTTTCCGTGTGAACAAGAGCCCTGCAGAACTAAACAAATGTTCACATGCTGCAAATTTACTGAATTTCCCACTGTTGTATTCAGTAAAAATAAGTCTTGCAAATAAGGCCATGGATGATTATTTGTGTCAGACATGATGTTCACATTGGGACGAAGTTATCACAGTCAACAGTAGATGTAAAATGGCCGCGTTTTGTTCCTGCTCAGCAGCACGGGAAATATCACTGCTTGTGATTGTCTTACTTGAAAAAGTAGGCATGCTCTGACTGATGTAAACAAAAACTATCACCATGGCAACCAGTGTGATTTTCTCCAATCGTGTCAAATGTAACAACAGTCTTATAAAAGAAATGTAGTGGAGTAAAAGTAAAATGTTTTTAGAGTACTTAAGTAACAGTAAATCCCAGAAAAGTTACTTACATAGTGTAACAAAGTAACACTACTTTGTTACACCCCAACTCTGAACATGTAGTATTTATTTCTAATTTTCTTTATGTTTTTAGCAATTAAGTTTGATATTCTCTGTTACCTCTTTCTTAAGAACATACCTGTCTTGAATTAAACACAATTTAAAAATATTCCTAAGTCTGTCCCACATCACCTTTTATGTCATAATTCCAATTTTCCGATGTTAAGTCTTGTCTTATGGTTTCAAAAATAGCTACCTGATAGGAGCATAGTTTGGAAATTTGTTAATTTTGCTGATGATACAAAATCTTAGGTCTGTCTGACTGTAACAAGAATGTTATGATTTTACAGAAGTCAACTGGGCAGCTGAAAAAGCACATGGCAGTTTACATCTAATTATAATAAGTATAAGGTTATACATAAAAGTTATCATAATATATATTATTAACATTTATACTGGAATCCTCATATTTACAAGGATTTTTTGTTTGTTTTGAATTTTGCGCAAAGCTACACGAGGGCTATCTGCGCTAGCCGTCCCTAATTTAGCAGTGTAAGACTAGAGGGAAGGCAGCTAGTCATCACCACCCACCACCAACTCTTGGGCTACTCTTTTACTAACAAATAGTGGGATTGGCTGTCACATTATAATGCCCCCAAGGCTGAAAGGGCAAGCATGTTTGGTGGGATGGGGATTCGAACCCGCAGCCCTCAGATTGCGAGTCGAGCGCCCTAACCACCTGGCCATCCCGGGCCTTACGAGGATGAAGGAAAATTTATTGGAGTATAGATTGTCCAACTCTTAGGCCTTCAAAGAAGTGGTATCTTTGAAGTGATAAGGCTAAAAGAATTAGGGGTTATAGAAATATTAAATTGGTTGCAAGTTTAAAAGACCTGTGGTTTCATTGTACATGTCAAAGGTCATGTTATCGTAAAGGGTTCAGGGTAAGGCTACATATTCACTTAAATCTCCAGATGAGGCAGTTTTATTACTCCAATCAAAAGTGTTTAATTTTTGGAACAAATTATCAAATGGAATGGTAGAGACTAAATCTTTATCGGAGTTTAAGAAAAGGGTTGATGAATATTTGGGAGGAACAGGGCTGGATTAATTGATTAGTTTTCTGTTTGTTACAGGGAGTTATTGGTAGTCAGGACAACCTTGATACTTCACAGATTTAAACAAAACAGTAACAACTTAGAAGTATAACAAATAGATATTATTATGTATGTACTGTGGAAGAAGAAATTGTAATATGTTTGCAGAGAGTCAGCAAAATGAAAAGGTAAACCTTACACAACTTGTCACACTATGAGACAAGAGTTAAATGTCTACATTTAAATATTTTTTGGACAAATTATTACAATAGTTTTCTTTATGATGTGGTGCATGCTGTTATTATTAGTTTAAATTAACTTGTAGGTGTTCGGCACATGAGAGATGTAATCTGAACCAAAATAGAGTGTAAATACCCTACCACTTTTAAAATGTTTGAAATACTTGACAAACAAAAGTTTGTCTTGATATACAATACAGTACTTTTAAAGGGAACAACTGATGTGTGTTTGTCAATAAAAAGATTAGCACAAAAGTGAAATGATTAGTCTGCAAATGATACTAAATTAATGGGTTATTTCAACTGTACTAAAATTGTTGAAGTTTTGCAGGGTGATATGGACTGCATGGTGAGCTGAGCTAACACCTGATGCCATTTAACCTTAGTAAACACACGGTTATGAATATTAGTTATCATAACATTCATTATTATATGGCCTTGCAAGGGAAACTCTAAGTTGATAAAGAGAGTAATCTAGGCATACCTATTACAAATAATATAAACCTTCTCAACAATGTACGTTATCTAGTACTAATCCAAACAATATTTCAGGCAGTATATATAGAAATATTAAGTATAATTGAAGAGGTCACCAGTTTACTATGAAAACTGCATTCAGTTTTGGTCATCTTATTCAAGAAAGAAGTCAGAGTCTTTGGACAGGATTCTAAAAAAGGAGCTACTAGTATAATTCAAAGTTTGAGGGGGTTATCTTACGAGAAAATATCTAGGTGTTTTTTTTGTTGCTAGAGACAAGACTCAGAGGGCAGTGTTACTTTACTATTAAGTGATTATAGAAAATATCTAGGTGTTTTTTTTGTTGCTAGAGACAGGACTCAGAGGGCAGTGTTACTTTACTATTAAGTGATTATAGAAAATATCTAGGTGTTTTTTTTGTTGCTAGAGACAAGACTCAGAGGGCAGTGTTACTTTACTATTAAGTGATTATAGAAAATATCTAGGTGTTTTTTTTTTGTTGCTAGAGACAGGACTCAGAGGGCAGTGTTACTTTACTATTAAGTGATTATAGAAAATATCTAGGTGTTTTTTTTTTGTTGCTAGAGACAGGACTCGGAGGGCAGTGTTACTTTACTATTAAGTGATTATAGAAAATATCTAGGTGTTTTTTTTTTTTTGCTAGAGACAGGACTCAGAGGGCAGTGTTACTTTACTATTAAGTGATTATAGAAAATATCTAGGTGTTTTTTTTTTGTTGCTAGAGACAGGACTCGGAGGG
>NW_013669567.1:21271-36977 GCF_000517525.1 Limulus polyphemus | reverse complement strand
AAATCAGTGGGATGAAAGTATGACTTTTGGTCACGATCTGTAAAATCAAAATAGTTATATCTGATTAAAGCATTTTTAATTGCACATGCCTCAAACATGTTTTCCCTTATATTGTACCTAGACTTCCCTCTGGTAATAATAGGCTGATAAAAAAATAATCCAATTATCTCAATATGTTAACAAGCAGTTATAACTTGTAGGGCAACCAGTCCAGAATCCACTATTTTTTCATGTAATTTTTATAGTTTTCATACAACTTAATTAAATAGGAATACTACAAGCTCCTTTCTCCATTAGGTACATTTTATGAAGTGGATTCCTTAGTATTTTGAAAACTCCTACGATAGATAGGTCTAAATATCCTTTATTTTAAAAAAAGGCACAAACATGTACAAATCTAAGTGAGGAAAATGTAAATAATGACCATTGTACAAAAACAATATTCCCAATTTTTATAAAAGTTATTGGTAATATGAATTTAAAAAAAACAACAACATGGAACTGTAGTATATCAAATTTCAAGAGTTAATTCTACCACCATCTTTCACTAAAAAAAAATTAATCAATCTAGTGGTACTAATTTAACACATAACATTTCTGTTAATAACAAAGAAAATACATACATTGATATCAACACCCCACGAGCAATATTTATTATTTTATCCCTATTCTTTTATGATTCTGGAGAGTTAAAAGTATGTGACTGTCTACAAATATAAATAATTAATTCGTCTGAATTTTATGGATATAGAAAAAAAAGTAGACAATAACACAGGGAAAATAAAAATCAACTTGACAACAAAGCTATTTAATCTTAAAAACTGTACAAGTATTATTACATTTTCAGTTGGTGGTAGTGGTATTCACAATCACATCATCAAAACAATAGTAATACATATAGAGACAATACTAATTTACCATTAATAACGTTACCTTAGACTAGAAGATGAATTTAGATTAAAACAGTGGTAGCTGCCAATATTTAAAGGTAGTACTAACTGTAACTTTTAAGTGTTAGTATTAGTATTACTAAACTAGCGACTGACACGGAGGTAGCACTATCAGTAGTACTACTACTATTAGTAGTAGAATGATTAATAAAGACTCGTTGTTAGGCTTAGGTATTATCTTACTTGTAACTTATGTACTTTCTTGAAATTAACTTTCAAAACGTTTTCTCAAATATATTTGGCTTTCACGCATTCCAAGTGACTTATAATTATTTTTTTTTTTGTTAGGAAATGTTAATTTACTACGGATACGGAACACTAATTCATAATGATGACACAGACAGTAAAAAAAATCTAAAAAATCCACTACTACGGCGCCATCAAACTGCAAAAACAGTACAGAATGAGTGCTACAAAATATAATCATTAAGATACTTTTGTAGTACATATGTGTGGGTATTTCAGGGAGCAAATTCGTTACTTAAGCATTTAAATTTATTATAATAAATTTATATTTATTTCAAAATATAACCTTTCAGTTTCAATTATTCTATTATAAAATATATGAGATACATGAAATATTGGCAAAATATTTCGTAAAAATATTATTTAAAATAGATGGCATATTCTGTTGAAAAAGTCATGAATTATTAATAAACAATGTAATATTTTTCATGGGTGTCTGATGTTCATTTCATATTTTGACATTTATGTTTCTAAAATGCCTTGCGATGATACATACTGAAAAGGGTGTCTTACAGTTAACCAGTTTTCTTCATATTATTTAATCATAAATAAATTAATATTTATACAAGCATATTTTAGTCAGTTATTTCGTGTGTTTTTTACATATATATTTCGTTTACTTTTCACGTGAAGGTTGTTGTCTGATGTTTCTGATTGGTGTTAATTTGAGGATTTTGTACCGAATGTTAATTGAGAGTCAGTTTTAAGTATATTAATACTACTAGATGGCACCAGCATAGAGAATAGGCTTCAATGAAATGACTACTGATTCTCTAGATCAGCGTTTCTCAAACTGAGGTCTGCGAGTCATGCTCAAATGTTCGTAAAAATATTATTTAAAATATGATTCATAGAATAAAAAATATTTTTTTGTAATATTAGATTTATATGAATAAAAACAGTTTTCCAATACGGCTTTTCATGTATACGGAATGTTGTTTTGTTTTTTAAAACTAAAAACATCCATAGGTTTGGGAGTCCGCGAAAAATATTTAAATTAAAATGGGTCCTCGGGTTACTGAAGTTTGAGAACTGTTGCTATAGGTCTCTATATTAAATTGGATTGCGCATTGACCAATCCCACTTTATTAACACTTAACATCAAGTGTTAGCTATTTTGTTGGTCACTACGTTAATGGAAAGGCTATCCAAGCGATGACTGAATGTTTTGTAATCATTTAACCTTTTCAGTTGCTGTGATCTCAGTTTTTACGGTACTTCTTGTCACTTCACTATGTAAATTTTAATTTATTTATATGTTACTTTTTTTTAGTAATTATGAAAAGAAAATGGCTATGTAGATTGTTAAAATGGTTTTTTTTAGAACTGGCATTATCAAAATAGAGAGAACAATAACTTATAATATTGTGTTGGTCTAAATTGATTTTATTGTGGTCTGCTATACTATTAAGAATATAGTAACAAATTTCATTATAAGCTTATACAAGTCTATGGTAAAGTAAAAAGTATAAAATATAAGTGTTAAAACTGAAATAGCACAAAACAAAGTGTTGTATTTGACTGTTTTTCAATACAGCATAAGTGTTATTTTGAATACTATGTATATATATTTACATAAGTAGGCTAATAAAGTAAATGTACTACTGAATTAGGTTACGTCACATTATAATATCTATATGCATATATTTCCATATGATGCTATAACTTATAAAATATGCTATATACATTTGTAAAGCAGCACTCTATAAACTTTCACTGTTGTAATTTTTTTTATTCTATACTTTGATTGTACTTGTTTATGCCTTTATCAAACCATCAATAGGTTGTTAAATTGACAAGTTCGAGAATTTTCATATTTCAAGGCCTCCAGAGAGTCAGTACAATGCATTTTGTGCCGTTTTGACTACATAACTAACCATGTATCCAACGGCTGTTTCATTATAGGAAGAAAGGGGTGTGTAATTTGTTGCATCTTCTCAGTCATGATCATCCTGCATAGGCTCGCATAGCGCAATATCATACCTGCGTATCACACAGATGTCTAACACATCTGCAGAGCCACTGGGAAGTGCCATCTGACCTTCTGTGACAGATGAAACTAATGTTTCATCCTAGGTAGTGCAGTTTCCTGCTGATTGTATTCCATTATGCATGAGCAATCTTTTATATGCAGCTGTAAACTGTCGAATAGTAGTGATTAATATTAGCCGCAAGATTACTAACAGCAGCAAAAACAAAACAAAAAAAAGAGTTCCGATTGATTCTGGCTTATTTATTTGTTAAAAGATACTTGGGTGGATGAAAATATTTACAGTAAAGTTTCACAAAATTACTGCACCGACTTGATTGCAGTTATAAACCAGATAAATGACATTTTACGTCAAGTTTCATACATTCTTTGCCCGGTTATGTCTATTAACTGAAAAAAAAAATAATTTTCTGTCTCTATTAGTAAAGGTTTCCAAAATTAATACTTCAAAATTCTCATTAAACTCTTGTAATCTTTAACTAACGGATTTCCGGAGTTGAACAAAGCAAGGAGTCTGATTCGAATTCGATGACGAGGAACCCACTTTGAGACTAATAATGCTTGGAGTCGGCTTGAATGGGTAATGAAAAAACTTTAATATAAGTTTAACATAACTGTAAATGTACAACGTTTCGACAAGGTTTTGTTATCATCAGGTTATGTTAAACTTATATTAAAGTTTTTCTTCATTACCCATTCAAGCCGTCTCCAAGCATCAAAAGCAAGTAGTCTATCAAATGTTCCAATAAATGTAACTGCAAGCTCATTTCCCTTAAATTTGGGTAAGTTTAATCTTTCTTGCAAAAATTCCAGGGCATCTGTCACGCTTGAACTTAAGGTTTTTTTTCCGTAAAGTTAACTTATATTTTTTGCTTCTGCCATTCAATGTGCATTTATTTTAATTAATTTTCTAAGTGTAATACTGCTTGTTCGTGCAATTTATCCGAATGAGTAACAAATCGCCATTTAATATATTTATCATCTCCACTTTTTAAAACTTTATCATGTGCAAAAGTGTTATGAACAAAGTTTTTAGCATGTGACATGTATAAAGCATGAAAACATTTTGTATTTTTCTTTGCTAGAGTGTAAAAACCACAGAAGCAAGTTTTCTGGCAACATATTGACATGCAGTTCTTTCACAACTTGGACCACACAAACAAGTGTTACGGTTGTAATCCTAAACATCCAAACGTTTTGTATGCATATTTTTATGCCTTGTCATGCCATCAGATAATAATAACCAACAGGCACCATTCAGTTCCTGTTTAGAGAAACATCCATAAACACGTGTACATCATTGGCAAGAGTTGTATCGTCCTCTGTATCTGTACTGACATCAACATAGCCAAAAAAGTTCTTTCCACTCCACGCGTTTTCTTATGGCAATATAATCTAGTATTGAAGCACAAATAATTTTACTGTTTTTTTTTCCTTTTCTCTTTTTTTATTTCACTTGTTGTAATGTATTAAAAATGCTTCTTGTGTAAAGGCGTGTGCTTCATTAAGGTTTTGATACTACAGGTGAATGTAGTAGAGCAGTACATATTTCAAAATCGGTGGAGTAAAACTGCAATGTCAAGGGAAAAGACCACAAAAGCTGATGATTTGCTTTGTGTGTCAGCTTATTTTTCTGTTAATAAGCCCTTTTAAAGATTCCTAAAGGGGGTATCAAGAAAGGTGCTGTTCAGCTTATCAAAACCATTGTTGGATATTAATTGTTCTTATTTCAGAGCTTCCACAATCACATTTAATGAAATAACAGTTCGTTTCAAATGCCTGTTTGTTTTGTTTTTGTTGCTGTTGTGAAAACTTTAATTTTATCTTAGCTGTGTTCAAATGATCAACTCTTTTGTGCATTCTTATTTTTTATAGTTGCAGGACTGTCACTCAAACGATAGCTATGATCTAGAAGTACAGATGTTGTACTTGAAGTAAATGAAGCTGGAGCAACATTGAAAAGTCATTCAGATGTGCCTGATCTAGAAGTACAGATGTTGTACTTGAAGTAAGTGAAGCTGGAGCAACATTGAAAGGTCGTTCAGATGTGCCTGATCTAGAAGTACAGATGTTGTACTTGAAGTAAGTGAAGCTGGAGCAACATTGAAAGGTCGTTCAGATGTGCCTGATCTAGAAGTACAAATGTTGTACTTGAAGTAAGTGAAGCTGGAGCAACATTGAAAGGTCATTCAGATGTGTCTGATGTATTTTTGTGCAACATATGATTGAATGGATAATTTACTAAAACCTTTTCCTTTTTAAATAAGTACTTCATTATATGTACAACCTGTTTTATTGTTTGACTGTTATAATTAATACATATTTCGTATTTACTATTAACGTTTACAGAAATGCTGTAGTACCACTAAAGAAGAAAATTATAGTTTGTTTGTATACACAAACATAGCAACGAGTACCACTGTTTTGGCTTACAAACAGATGTATCTTCTTAAAAAATAGCGGTGGTATCATAACTGCTTCGTAAATTTTAAATATGTTTTCACTGATTTCATTATCATGTTATGCTCTTAATCATACACACAATAGATTTCAATGGGTATTAGTTTTCAGATATAAGAATAATTTTATTTTGATTAGTTTCTTGATAGTACTTGTATACTTATGCTTGATATCAGTTTATTTCATTTAATTTGCTTTGTTATAGCAAAATGTATCTAGCAAAAGCCTTCATCATTTACAAAACGTCATGTAGTAACAAATTCAAACACAAATAGAAAGCTGAACATCAACAGGAGTTTTCTTAGAATACAATGTCAACAGTCTAAAGAAATAGTTGGATAATTAGTGCCCCCCAGTGGCACAGCGGTATGTCTGCGGACTTACAACGCTAGAAACCGGGTTTTGATACCCGTGGTGGGCAGAGCACAGATAGCCCGTTGTGTAGCTTTGTGCTTAATTCCAAACAAACGGATAATTGGAACAGCATACTGCTAAATCATAATGATAATATACCTTTAAAGAAATGAAAGTTCAATGAGAAAAGCATTATCACTCCATCATATATTTTGACCTGTTCTATCGGAGCATTCTTCTTCAAAATGTTCAGAGCACAACCTAGTGGTTTTTGTTGGATAACACTGCCGCTTGTCTCTCTGAATATTTACAATTCATTTTTTACAGCTGTATGAAATTAACACGAAATCGATTGAGGTGACAACTACCGTATCATAATAACAAGCAAAAAAACTGAGCTTCGAAAGTAAAGTTATATATTGGCAGTGGAAAATTATTTCATATTAATTCATTTACGGGGAAAATACACACACAAAAACGTAAACTTCCCAGTGAAATGGCACAGAACAAGTTCTTGGTCTATTGTTACAATTTCATGGAACACATTGGTCTTTTTACAATGGATACAAGCTACAGCTTGAAAGGTCTACACTGCAAGGGACCAACAAGATGGCCACTTTATAACTTCCGGTGACTAGAAGTGAAAGGATGAATGCTCAATCGATTTCAGTATATAGTTCAGTGAATATGACATGTTCAAAATTCGCTCATAAAATTGAAATTAAGAAATGGGACAAATTACACAAATGATGTTGTTTTGTTAAAGAAGCATGTTTTCAAACTGACTTAACTACACTTATTCTGGATTACGTACTTAAGCTTTTTATGACAAATATCGCCCCCCAGTTGCACAGCGGTATGTCTGCGGACTTACAACGCTAGAATCCGGGTTTCGATACCCGTGGTGGGCAGAGCACAGATAGCCCATTGTGTAGCTTTGAGCTTTATTACAAACAAACAAATATGACAAATATGGAATAATAACTAGTTTGTTTGATGTTAAGCACAAAGCTACACAATGGGTTATCTGTGCTCTGCCCACCACGGTATCAAAACCCGGTTTCCAGCGTTGTAAGTCCGCAGACATACCGCTGTACCACTGGGGGGGGGGGCGGTATTTAGGAATTACTTGTAACTTGTTATAAAAATCACTTAAGCCACTGTGATAAACGTTTATTTTAGCTCAAAGCTAAACAATAGGCTCTCTGAGCTTTGTCCGGAGAAGTGAACCTCGTGTTTTAATGTAATGTAGTATTTTCAGGTAAAACCGATTTCTCAAAAAGCATCAAACATGCAAACCCGCAAAAAACAGATTTGATCAAGAAAGGTAGTTAATAACTGAATTTTAAGTTGCGTGAAAAATAAACAGACTTAAATGACAATGAAAACAGTCTTTATTTAGACACAACACCAAACCAGTGTGTCTATCTGCATAAGACAAATGGACGATTGCCTCTACTGGATGATTGAATAGCTCACCAACTTTCCATCTCTCGAGGTGGATTTCTGCCGAACTAGTCACGATGAAAGCCGAGTAGAACTGAGCCAAGAAAGTGTGCCTGGATTTCGAACACCGTCTTGCTTTCTTAGTCCAGTGGACCTCATTTCCTGACAACATTAGCCAGTTATCAGCTATAGCTGACGTCATTGTTCTGCCAGCGGAGGATATTCCATTTTTAACAATTTCAACCCAGCCTCAAGATACAGCACTGAAATATCTTTGTAGGCAGAAGACGTCATCTAACAACAACAACATAAACACGAAGAGCTGAGCTGGCTAAACTAAAATAATATTGGACACTCTGAACCACGTGTTGCAGCCATTACTTCAATAATTTGGAATAATTCTATATTTCTACAAAAGGTAGGAGAACATGATATGCCTGCGTAGCAAGTCCTCAAATTTACAATATCTACGCCACGGGGAGTCAAATCATGGTTTATAGCGTTGTAAGTCCATAACCTTACCACTGACCCACAGAGGTATAGGTAAAATATCAAAACGTAGTTTATAACCATTGTTCTTGATAAAACAACAATGTATTATTTAGTGCATGAAATCGGAAAAAGTGAGTGGGGGCAAGAAGTATGGGGATAAACGGGGGGACATGAGCGCCATTATGCCAGTAGTAACACTGATCAGTAGTTATCCTTTCCCTTCAGACACGCCGCCAGACTAAAGACACGACCTACATCATCGAAATCTTGGTTCAAAAGAAGGGAATGGCGCTAGCCGCGTTAGAAAGGCCGAGAAAACCACTAGGGGGACATTCTGAGCTTCCGATTGTTTATTCATATCATATATAGAAGTAAGTGTATATAAGGGAGCATTTCCAAAAATGGAAAGACGTGGGCGGGGTGCCACTGTGTTTGAGTTATTACATGAGCAATATTTTAGCAAATAGAAAAGATAAGACCTTCTTATTATATATTTTAGCTTTTTAATATCGGTAATTTCAGTTTCTAATTTTGTTTTGTAACAGTTGTTTTGAGACTTAGTATTTTGATTTCACAAACATCTAATTTGAACCAATTCTGTATTCAACATATCACGTGACACACAAAAATCAATGTTTTTGCTTTTTTTTACATTTACTTTTAAATTAAGAAATTGAGTAATGCATAGTTCTAAAATTTGAATTATAATCTACAGTTTGGTACCAAATTTATTGACATGAAATATTAATAACGATGTTTTGCTGGCTTGTAGGTTCATTTATTATAGTCATATAAGCATTCAAAATGTGGGTACATTTTGGGGGCCGCCCTGTATGTAATTCAATTGTTCCAAGCATTCTAGTTGTGTCTCAAACAGCAGGATAACGTTACGGTGGACTTTGAATGTTTGCTTTCACTTGTATCTGAAATACGTAGAATTTTATGTACATCTATATATATATACATTGTTTACAACCACAGTTAATACAAATAACATAAACAAACTGTTATTCCTAGTTATATATTTTGATCACCAGTTTTTTTTCTCTTGAAAAATCCAAAATAGTGCAATTGTTTGTTTGTTATAATATTTTATAATATCAAATTTTATTTTTGTCTCTCCACCTAAATTATTCGGAAGAACACATTGGTAAGTTTGTTTTTTGAATTTCGCGCAAAGCTACACGAGGGCTATCTGCGCTAGCCGTCCCTAATTTAGCAGTGTAAGACTCTTGGGCCAACTCTTGGGCTACTCTTTTACCAACGAATAGTGGGATTGACCGTCACATTATAACGCCCCCACGGCTGAAAGGGCGAGCATGTTTGGTGTGAGAGGGATGCGAACCCGCGACCCTCAGATTGCGAGTCGAGTGCCTTATCCACCTGGCCATGCCGGGCCGCATTGGTAAATTGTATTGAAAGAACATCAATGTTTTACAAAACGTTCTATTATAAACTAATAAGCCAAGATCATAAGTAAAGACCATCGGATCATATTTAGCATTCTATTTGTAAATGCCACGCTGTACAAAGTAATGATGAGCGTGTATGTGTTATTTTATAGCAAAGCCACATCGGGCCTTCTGCTGTGTCCAACGAAGGGAATCGAACCCTTAATTCTAGTATTGCAAATCCGAAGACTCACTGCTGTCCCACCGGGCGGGAGACAAAGTAACGATGAACGTTCCAGCTAGACACATGCAAATCTATAGAAAATCAGTGGATTGCGCGTGCATTATGCCATCTGTTAAATACTTTACTGACGAGATGTATCAAACGTAGCTACAACCTCAGGAAAAGTGTAGTTTGTTAGTTAGTATTGCAGTGAATGCAGGAGCGAGTCGAACGATCAGATAACAGACGAGTCACGCAATATAAACTAAAATACAGCTCACACTGGTTCATTAGTGAGGGTAGCAACTCGTTTTACTTTTTTTAAACTGTTTTAATAAGGGTATTAATCTTTTATGTAATTCAACTCCGAAGTTCTTTGACTTTCTTAATGGTATATATAGCATTAATTAACACAGCCAGTCTACTGAAGCATTAGTGTTCTGGGCATGAATCATAATTAACTGAACACAGCAATGTTGCATGATTTCCCGATGCGATAAAGTAATATATACTTTCAACTTTCTGATGACCTATGTGTCCGTTCCCTAAAGTTTATTCATATCGGATAAATGCATGAAAAGATCTTTAAATTGGTTGTTTCATGAGAATGACCTAATGAAATGTTGATGAAACATGCATAAAATATCTCCAGAAAGGAAATACAGGATGCCAGTGTTTTTACTAACCACAAGGATTTTAGGCCTAATCTGGACTACCTTCGAAGATTATTTACCTAGAATGAGTATATTTAAGCCTAATGCTTATAATGGATGTATGTATGTAGAAGTGATTTGTTGTCTCTTCATTTATTGGTTTATCGTCTTACTTTTTTCTCTCTCTCTTTCTCGCGAGGGCCCTCCAGTGACCTAGTTTCAAGGCTTACAACCCACAAACTGTTTTTGGATACGAGTTGTGGGCACAGCACAGATAGCCCATTGTGAAGCTTTGCGATTAATAACAAACAAACTCCCGCGAATAAATTATTTTCGCCCTCATTTCTTTTATTTTGTGTTTCAAGTAAAATAGTGAGTTAAAATTAATATCCGGCAATGGTAGTTTGTATCGATGTAGAAATAATCAAACGAACTTTTGGTCTGTCTGCTAGGCTAGCAGGGTGAAGTACAATTATGGTCTATCGCAGGAGAAATCAAACTTATTTTTTTTTTGCAGAAAATTATGCAAGTCCAAGTATCGTAGTCCTATTCAAATAAGTTTAAACAAACTCTTATTCCTGCAGTTTTTGGACGCACCTTTTTTTTCACACCTAAGGTGTTTTTATTGAGATATCATGACTTTTTGTCAATACACACCAACAAGCCACAGCAAGTACGAAAATGACACTCGATAGTTTGTTTGTTTTTGAATTTCGCGCAAAGCTACATGAGGGCTATCTGCACTAGCCGTCCCTAATTTAGCAGTGTAAGACTAGCGGGAAGACAGCTAGTCATCACCACCCACCGCCAACTCTTGGGCTACTCTTTTACCAACGAATAGTGGGATTGACCGTCAAATTATAACGCCCCCACGGCTGAAAGGGCGAGCATGTTTGGTGTGACGAGGATTCGAACCCGCGTTCCTCTGATTGCGAGTCGAGCGCCCTAACCACCTGGCCATGCCAGGCCTAGCTCGATAGTAACCTACATTAACTTTAGGATCGCAACCCTATTATTCGGGACAGACCTTTACTTTACAGAATCAACCAGGTTGTTTAAAATATATGGTAGTTTTCCTCTCTATAACAGTGTTAATAGCTTCCTTTATAGTAACGCAATGGAATTTAGATTAACAGTTTCTTATCATCAACCCCATGCAATCGGTACAGCCGTATCAACCATTATTATTTATTCTAATTGCTTAAGCTAATATCACGTGACGCTAAACGCTCTTTAATTAGGATAAATTCATAAAGTTTGATAAATTTGTGCTGAATAATCAATAATAACCGTCCACCTGTATGAATCTTTTGAAAACTTGAGCTAGAAACTGCTAATCTAGTTTGCTTGGCCTAATCAATATCTATGTATCTGCATGTCCTTTCACCCACAGCTTTGCTGCTTTAAATCAGCCGTCTTTAATTCGAATGACAATAAAACTAAAACGGTCCATTTTACTCTTAGGTGAAGCTGTAGTAGAAATTTCAAAATTGAGCGGTTTTTGTTGAATAACCTTGCACACGTGGCTTATATTTAGACCAAATTTGACACATAATTGTAGGTTGCAAAGATTTATCAGTGTACTAAAGTTGAAAAAAATGACAATTAAGTATATTTCTCTATCAAATAAAGTTTCCGTACTTTTGCGAATTAAAAAATAGGAAGAAATTCAATCAAAATTGTAGATTTTATATCTCGTGTATTCCTTGAAAGATTTGCCTTGAAATTTGGTATGTGAAGTGAAGGTCCAGTAGAGCACATCCACTGAAAATATGTGATAGTTTGGATTACCACAGACCGAGATATAGAAGTTGGAAAATCGCTAAAGTGTCACTCTTGTTAATAACACACAGTGTGTGTCTTGTAGGTTGTTTTGACCACATGATACACTACTGTGTGTCTTGATTTCTTCAGTTCTTATATTTATTCATACATAACAGGTCTTTTTTTCAAAGTCAAATTGGCAAAAAAAAAATCACTTAAAACTTACCTTAAGTTTCGCAATCTTAGAACTAAAAAGAATGGGTAAATGATTTGATTTACAAAATATGTTTTTAGTAATCTTTGAGATTTATAAAATCAATGAGGATACGAGTGTAACTGAAGTTTTGAAAACAAGTTCGTAAGTAGCTACCAGTAACAAGTTCGTAAGTAGATACCAGTAACAAGTTCGTAAGTAGATACCAGTAACAAGTTGTAAGTAGCTACCAGTAACAAGTTCGTAAGTAGCAACCAGTAACAAGTTCGTAAGTAGATACCAGTAACAAGTTCGTAAGTAGCTACCAGTAACAAGTTCGTACCTATTAATTGTTTGTAGTTCACTGCGAAGCTACACAATGAGCTATCCGTGCTCTGCCCAACACTAGTATCGAAACCCAGTTTTTAGTGTTATAAGTTTTCAGATTTACCAAACCACTGGGGGCGTGGCATTCTATTAATTAGTGTCATCCATAAATAGGGGTCAACACTTTTGTGACAAAGTTAATTAAACCCACTTAATTAACTTTTTAACCGCTACAAAGAATTAATTAATTAATTATACATTACAGCCTGCAACAAGTGGAAAATAAAAACATCTTTAAATAATCAATAAAATACGGGCTTACGTTTAAATAATTGGGCAAAAAAAATAACAAATTATCAAATCAGTGAAAACTGTATTAATATTATCTGAAACAATGCAGTTTATCCAGAAAATATTAATAAACAGTCATAAATCCACAGACAAAAAGATCTTATAATGTCTTGGGTTAGTCTCGTGGTAGAGCTTTAGATTTTGGAGCTGGCGAGTCGGGTTTGAATCCAAAATATTCCCCGCACTTTAAGCTGTGGGTGCGTTATAGGAGTGACTGTGAATCCCTTAGAATGGATGGTGGGTGTTAGAGCGCTGCTGACTGGCTCCTTCCGTCTGGTTAGTAGTTTAAAAGTAGGAATGGTAGCCTTAATAGCTCTGCTAGAAGTACAAGTACATAACGTTAATCAACACATGGTTCGCTATTCACACAGAATGATCCCCCAGCGGTATGTCTGCGGAATTACAACGCTAGAAACCGGGTTTCGATACCCGTGGTGGGCAGAGCACAGATAGCCCATTGTGTAACTTTGTGCTTGACTTCAAACATACAAATAAACACACAGAATGGCCCCCAGTGGCACGTCTGCGGACTTAAAGCGCTAGAAATCGGGTTTCGATACCCGTGGTGGGCAGAGCACAGATAGCCCATCGCGTGCTTTGTGCTTAATTACAAACAAACAAACAAATCACACAGAATGAAAAATAGGCCAGTTTCGTCATCGTTAGTGACATTTGCCACCTCCTCAATTTACGGGTTTATACAAAACCAGATAATAGTCAGGGTATTTAAACTGATATCTATTCACTCTCTTTAATGTTATATATCATTTCATAATGTTTAGATGAGTTCGGTATCATATTTATTGTTTAAAGACAGGTGGGAGGTCGCACTTTTTTTGACGCGAGACCTATATTTTGAAAATATATATACTTGTCGTCGTTCGTTATTAAGCACAAAGGGTTATATGCGGTCTGCCCAATACGGGTATCAAAACCCAGTTTCTAGGAGTACAAGTCCGCAGACACGCCTCTGTGCCACTAAGGGGACATATCTACTTGAACGTGCCAAAACTTCAACACTCGGTATTCGAACCATCCAACACAGAATACAACCTGAGAGAGCGCCCTAACCCTCAGGCCATGACTACGTATAGATGCAGAAATTATGACTGAATTAAAACGAAATTTTTGTCTCCCCCCCTTTATATTTGATATTTCCTTATTAACATTGTTTCCACAATAAAATAAAGTAATGCTCTTTTTCCATTGCTTATCTCGAAGTCGTTGTTATGTTATATGGGACCTCGGTAAAGGAGTAGAAAGATTGCAGTAAATAAAAACTGGTTATGCTATATCTTTTTCAAGTTCTGGCTGCTAGATGGAAACAGAAACCGTTCAGTATAAGGCCTAATTTTTACTTCAACCACCGAAGATGGACGGATATTATGTTTTCACCCTTTTGTGTGTGTGTTTGTTAGCAAGATTTCCCGAAATGGCTGAATGGATTTGTACAAAAGTTGGTATACATTTTGACTATGACCCAACTTAGAAGTGATTAGTTTTTTGGAAGGTCCAAGTCACGAAAATCTCCCAAAAAAACTATCTGTTAACATGGGGGCCTATTTTCACACTATTTTTGTTCTATAACCCGGTCAAAATGATCGGATTTCGATAACACTTGGTGGACATATGTAGAATGTTTTTCCTGCCAAACATAACGGCGGACATACGGATATATTTTCGTATTTTTTGAGAGCCGAATATGATCAACGCTGCGTGGCGGAGGTATGCGCTCTACTAAGTTCCCCTCAGCAACGGAAGAGGTACGCGTAGAGAACAGTGAAACCCTGATATAACATTCCTACTTTTAGTAATCTATTTTAGCTTTCCAGTATCAAACTTGTTGTATATTACTGCTAAATAAATGTAATGTGTACTTTCCTATCTTTCAAAACAACGTTTTTCCTGCAACGTCGTATATAGGCCTACACACACACACATGGCTGATAGAACTATTAATTCAAAAATACAATAACAGCAACTTTTACTGAAGGTAAAATCTGATTTTAACAATTACAACGTTTCGTCCTGTAGTTTCAAGTCATCATCACGTAAGTCATCAAGTCGTCAGCAACTTTTACAGAAGGTAAAATCTGATTTTAACAATTACAACGTTTCGTCCTGTAGTTTCAAGTCATCATCACGTAAGTCATCAAGTCGTCATCATTACATTCGTGATGGTCAGGACAATTTTGTAGATGGCGTTAAATTTGTTTTTATTAGTAAAATGTTCGTTTATAGTTATGTACAAAGCTACACAATGGGGCTATATGGCTGTGCCACCCGATGTGCGTTATAAGTCCGCAGACTTACCGCTATGCCGCTGGGGCCTTAGTAAAATGAAGTGGAGAACACGTTAATTTTGATAAAGGGGGTTCCTTAACATTGATTTCGGGCTAGCTTTGGCTTTATCAGTAGTACTTCAGCTATTTTTCCTTCGTTGATATCTGATACTCTTCGGATGATTTTGATTTCAGTGATGTTTTGTTTCTTTGAGATGTCCAAAACATGAGATGGTCCTTTAAGATATTCCTTAAGTCTGCCCCCCCCCCCAGTGGCACAGCGGTATGTCTGCAGATTTACAACGCTAGAAACCGGGTTTCGATACCCGTGGTGAGCAGAGCACAGATAGCCCATTGTGTAGCTTTGTGCTTAACTTCAAACAAACAAACAATCCTTAAGTCTGAGGTTCGTTTCTACACTGGTTTCTCCGACATAAAAGTGTTTAAGTGATTTTCACTTGATTTTTTAAAAATGTCTCCGTTTTTTTGTTTTGTTTTTCAGTGGGATAATTATTAGCAATAAGGTTCTTCGTTTCAATACCGAACTTTCTGTATAACTGTGGTATTTATGTCAATGTATTTTC
>NW_013669567.1:17730-20271 GCF_000517525.1 Limulus polyphemus | reverse complement strand
TTGTTCAATTAAGATGGATTCCTTGATTTTCCGTTTGTATATGTTTGGTTTTTTGTTTAAAATGACTGTGTTCTTAATAGATATACTATTGTTTTTTTGAGTTGCGATGGTGAAAAACATGGGATGGTTTCCAATTTTTCTTCCTGTTTCTCCAATGTAGAATTCTGAGCAGTTATTGCATGTTATTTTGTAAATGACATTGGTATTGTGTGATTCTAAATAATTTTGTTTAGAAACGATTTTAATTTAGGCCCTGGTTTTTGAGAGAATTTGACGTTGAAAAGAATGTTGTGTTTAATGGCTAGTTTTGTCCAAGTGTGAATTATTCTTGAGCTGGTTTCAGGGACACAACGTAACCTGCAGTGTAATGTTCTGTTGTTGGGTTTGATAGTATCAGTTTTGTTCGTGAGTTGAGTTTTGCTATGGTTAATGTTGGAGAGTTTTTCCACAATAGCTGGTGGAAATTTGTTGGTGTGAATGAAGGAATGCTTTATGTGGTTGATTTCTTCATCTAAGTAGTCCATTAAACAGTCTGATGTCCAATATCTCTTTATTTCAACAGTGGAAACTGTGACGACACAAAATGCTTGTAATGAAGGTGTTTCGATTTTCTTGAAATCAATCTCAGTATAGGATATCAAAATAAAGAATCATTAAACCTGCTGGAATACTAACACATAACAATATAAGATATGCAGTTAAAGAAGTGTAGCAAGGTCAATGTAACATCTTGGCATCCTGTGTGTTAAATTACTTGAATGTCCTATAGTGTGACATCTTGGCATCCTGTGTGTTAAATTACTTGAATGTACTATAGTGTGACATCTTGGCATCCTGTGTGTTAAATTACTTGAATGTCCTATAGTGTGACATCTTGGCATCCTGTGGGTCAAACTACTTAAATGCCCTATACTGGTACATCTTGGCATCCTGTGTGTTAAATTACTTGAATGTCCTATAGTGTGACATCTTGGAATCCTGTAGATACAATTACTTGAATACCCAATATTTAGACCTCTTGATATCCTGTAGTTCAAACTACTTGAATGCCCTATAATGTAAGATCTTGGCATCCTGTGTGTTAAATTACTTGAATGTACTATAGTGTGACATCTTGGCATCCTGTGGGTCAAACTACTTAAATGCCCTATACTGGTACATCTTGGCATCCTGTGGGTCCAATTACTTGAATACCCTATATTGAGACCTCTTGATATCCTGTGGGTCCAATTACTTGAATACCGTATATTGAGACCTCTTGATATCCTGTGGGTCCAATTACTTGAATACTCTATATTGAGACCTCTTGATATCCTGTGGGTCCAATTGCTTGAACACCCTATATTGAGACCTCTTGATATCCTGTTGGTCCAATTACTTGAATACCCTATATTGAGACCTCTTGATATCCTGTGGTCCAATTGCTTGAATACCGTATATTAAGACCTCTTGATATCCTGTGGGTCCAATTGCTTGAATACCCTATATTGAGACCTCTTCATATCCTGCAGATTAAATTACTATTTGTTTGCGTACCCTACAATGTGACGTCATTATATGCTGCGGGTTAAATTACGCTTTATGTTAATGTCATATAATATGACGTCTTGATAGGCTGCGGGTTAAATTAGTTTTTATTTGAAATATCCTTGATATGCCGAGGGTTAAATGATTATTTTAATATCTTATACTGTCACATCTAGCTATACTGCTGGTTAAATGATTGTTTTAATATCTGTTACTCTCGGGTTCAACTAGTATTTTTATATTCTACACTCTGGTGTCTTAGTATTCAATAGGGCATTCAAGTAGTTTGAACCACAGGATGCCAAGACGTCTCAGTATAGAGTCTTCTAATAACGAGACAAACAGTGCTACTTGCTTGCTACGACGAGAATAATGTGTCTCAAGTATAGGTGTCTTTAGTTTTTTAACTTATTTATCAATGTACAATAGATTATACATTTTCTGATATTTTCTAAGGTAAGCTCCATACATCTCTTGTTATTGAAGCAGCACCTTTTGCGGGTATTAGTTTACGGACTAACAATTCTAAAATTCGGGGTTCGATTCCCTGCAATGAAGTGAGTGTAGATAGCCCATTGTTTAGCTCTGCACTTAAGAAGTCCAACGATGACAACGTGTATGTGATGTTGTTTTAAAGTCCTATTTTCAATTTTTGAAGTCGTTGCTATATCTGTCATTAAATCATGGTGGTTAGGGCGCTCGATTCACGGCTTGTTGGTCGTGAGTTCGAATATTATCGTCGAACATGCTCGCCCTTGTAGCCGTGGGGGCTTTATAATGTGACGATCAATCTCACTTTTCGTTGGCATAAGAGTAGCACACGAGTTGGCGGCGGGCGGTGTTGACTAGCTGACTTCCCTCTAGTCTATCACTTCTAGCTTAAAGACGGCTAGAGCAGATTGCACTCGAGTAGCTTTGCGCGAAATTCAACAAAACAAAGAAACATCACGATAACACTAATGTGAACACTAACATCACGATAATCTGCAAACAATGCAATAGAGCAGTGGTCGG
>NW_013669567.1:15445-16745 GCF_000517525.1 Limulus polyphemus | reverse complement strand
CGCCCCATGTTTTCCACCATTGCAACTAAAAAAAAACAACATAGTATATCTATTAAAAACACAGTAATTCTAAACAAAAACCAAACATAAAGAAACGAAAAATCAAGGAATCCATCTTAATTGAACAAAACAACCCTACTCTAAACCAACACCTTGGGGTGCCAAGATATCTCTTCTAAGTCGTGCAACAGTATCCGGTCATGTGACCTCTTTGTTTCCATACTGTATATATATCTGTGTCAGTGTAAACTACTTGTACCTGATGATGACAAAACCTTATCAAAACGTTGTACATTTGCTGTTATGTTAAACTTATATCCAAGCCATCTCCGAGCATTATTAGTCTCAAAGTGGGTTCCTCGTCATCGAATTTGAAGTTACTGGGCATATTTCGAATGATGTAATATTTACTGGCAAATGTGCAGTTAGCTAAAGTAAAACCTAATCTATCTTAACACCGAGATACGGCTTATCCTACTACCAGTCGATGTACTGTAAAGAGGCTTCTGACTGTACGTCTGTTTGTTTATCCATAAAAAAAAATTTCAACTTCCGATCGCCATGAAAAGTTCGGGAGTTCATAGGCTTGCCTCACAGGGATTATATAATCCCCCCCCCTATCACTACTTGCTGCAATGATGCACACGCACGCGCCGTTTTTGTGAAACCAACAAAATAAACTGTACTGAGTTTATCGTGGCTATCTTTGTTAGTTTAGCTGAAACCGGTAGACAGAACTATTGTTCCATTATAAGCGATATTTTCCAATCGGTTACGCTGGATGTTAATTATTAATAGTGTTCACACAACCTGCTGACATTATGAGATTATTTGCATTGATTCTACATTTATAAGAACGAAATTTCTATTCGTTTTTTGTTTTTCCGAATTCGATATTTACATGAAAACTAGACGTAAAAAATTGTTATTGTTTTTCATGGATAAAACTGTAAATTAGAAAGTTACTCTCAGAATTTTAATGTTGTATAAAAAAAAACCAAATTATTTGAAACATAATTTATTGTATTATACATTTAACTCCTTGGTAAAGAAACACGTGAGAGTTTGATTATAATGGGCATAACACTGAACGAACATACTGTTGCGTATCTGCTCGTTTGTTAATTTCCCGTA
This sequence comes from Limulus polyphemus, assembly GCF_000517525.1. NCBI lineage: Eukaryota > Metazoa > Arthropoda > Merostomata > Xiphosura > Limulidae > Limulus > Limulus polyphemus. Next base: position 15,611 of record NW_013669567.1, on the reverse strand, counting down.
AAAATTCTTTCCGAAGAACTTCAGCGATACAAGTCCTTTCTTAAATAAAACTAGTTTATTCTTTCTCAATACAACTTTGCAATACACTAAATTTCCACAGTCACTTTGACTTAACCATACGCTATAATTCACAACGATTCACGCACTTTTCTTACGACTTGACTCG
>NW_013669567.1:6473-14445 GCF_000517525.1 Limulus polyphemus | reverse complement strand
TTCCAGCGTCACATGACTTCCGCTGTCGTAACAATACGTTGCCAATTTCACCACCTTTCTTGAAAGATCCAACAGTCACTTGGGAAGGCAATGCAGAAATATAAAAATCCATAGACAAGAGAGAGGGTTAAAATCAAGATCAAATACAAGCAATACTTTGCCAAAGGTAACTTATTCAACATCTAATAAATCCCATAGTATTTCAGTGTGCAAGTATGGGATGAAATATTATACAGGGTGTGCCATAATTATGCTCCCTAGTGTTATGGTACCAAAACACGACAGTAACAATCCTTTTCAGTCATGTTGAATGAATACTGTTAACAGATGGAGTGTCAGGTTGAGTGTCCCCTGTTTTTGTACGTTACAGCGAGAGTAGCCCATGTGGAACACTGTAGTACTACTATATACATTATGTGCTATAGCGAAGTGTAACGTAATTATGACTCATCTTGTATTAACTTCATATATATATACGTGTGATACCGAAAACCAAAAGAAGTATTTGAATAGCAAGATAATCCAGAGTGTAATATGTAATAGCAAGATAATCCAGAGTGTAATATGCAATAGCAAGATAATCCAGAGTGTAATATGTAATAGCAATATAATCCAGAGTGTAATATGCTTCCGTTTGTTCAGGTGGAACTTACTATTAGTCAAACTGTAGCTAGATACTGGTACTAACTCACTTAAATGTATGTGTGTTTTGTTATAGCAAAGCCACATCGTGACATCTGCTGTGTCCACCGAGAGGAATCGAATCCCTGATTTTAGCGTTGTAAATCCGAAGACATACCGCTGACATTCAAGATAAGATGGAACTTACTGTAAAAAAAATTCTAGCTAAGAAAAATCCATAATTAATTTGTTTAGAAAGTTGATTGAAAACATCTTGGAAGATTGTGTAACTTTAGTTATTTACGGAGAGTAAAAATCAGAGCAAAGTTAATTGTAACTGAAAAACACAAATTATTTATTGATTTTGAAAATTATAATATAATCGCAGTGAATAGTGCTAGTCATGACAGTAAATAGTGCCACTAATGATATTGAATAGTGCTAGTCATGACAGTAAATAGTGCCAATCATGACACTGAATAGTGCTAGTCATGATAGTAAATAGTGCCAATCATGACACTGAATAGTGCTAGTCATTATAGTAAATAGTGCCAATCATGACATTGAATAGTGCTAGTCATGACAGTAAGTAGTGCCAATCATGACACTGAATATTGTTAGTCATGACAGTAAATAGTGCCAATCATGACACTGAATAGTGCTAGTCATGACAGTATAATAGTGCCAATCATGACACTGAATAGTGCTAGTCATGACAGTAAATAATGCCAATCATGACAATGAATAATGCTAGTCATGACAGTAAATAATGCCCATCATGATATTGAATAGTGCTAGTCATGACAGTAAATAGTGCCAATCGTGACATTGAATAGTGCTAGTCATGACAATAAGTAGTGTCAATCATGACATTGAATAGTGCTAGTCATGATAGTAAATAGTGCTAGTCATGACAGTAAATAGTGCCAATCGTGACATTGAATAGTGCTAGTCATGACAGTAAATAGTGCCAATCATGACACTGAATAGTGTTAGTCATGACAGTAAATAGTGCCAATCATGACAATGAATAATGCTAGTCATGACAGTAAATAGTGCCAATCATGACACTGAATAGTACTAGTCATGACAATATAATAGTGCCAATCATGACAATGAATAATGCTAGTCATGACAGTAAATAGTGCCAATCGTGATATTGAATAGTGCTAGTCATGACAGTAAATAGTGCCAATCATGACATTGAATAGTGCTAGTCATGATAGTAAATAGTGCTGGTCATATAATAAAGAGAATGAATGACCTCATGTTTGATATTTTCTTAGACGATAGAATTCATTTGCCGAATATAGTTGTTTTCTCTGGTGGAAAACACGTATGACGTAATTTGTCGGGCGATAATAAGATAGACTTGTTCAGCTTTTTTATAATTAGATAAAGAGGTGTTTAAGTAGAACTATTAGAAAAAAGATTATTTAATAGATTTGTTTGTTTGTAGTTGTGCACAAAGCTACACAATGCTCTGCCCACTACGGGTATCGAAACCCGGTTTCTAGCGTTGTAAGTCTGCAGACATACCGCTGTGCCACTGGGGGGCTATTTAATAGGAAATGTTTGATAACTTCTTTTGTCTTTTACAATTATACTTGTCATAAGACATTAATATCAGGACTATTACATTGGTAAACACTGCATTCTTAACTTAGTCCTAGATTTTATTCTTCATGTAAAGTCCAGAAGACTTTGTCTGCTACGTGATCATTAGCCGGATCAAGTGATATGTACACTTCCTTCCCTATCTTTTTTGATTCCTTTTTTTTAAGTTCAGTAGTCAGCCTTACATAGGTTTTATTTTAGCAATAATTTTTTCCTAATTCTAGTTTTATGCTGCTGTAGTGTGGCCTGTGACCATTGTGCCTCACATAATTATCTAGTGGGTTCAACTCTGTGTCATGTATCTAATATTCTTTGGGCAAATTAACGAGTTTGTATTGAGTTGAAGAAGCAATAAATGTCTGTATAGATCGTATTGTAAGATCTTTAGAGTGTTTAATGTCATTAATAGCTTTATGGTTCAGTAGCTACTTCTGCAGGAAACTGTTTAACAAGTTATTCCTTTTACTTGCACTGGTGTAGGAAGCGGGGGGAAGGCGCCCCCTCTTTTCAAAATTAGGAAAATTACTCTCAGGAAAATGTATAAAACTTAATCCAAAACCCAAAAGCTGCCAGGGTCCTAAGGCGAACCCTGGACTCCTGTCGTAATGGGTTTACCTGTGGCGCACATTCCCTCGTGTCGCTCGGTCAAACAAACCTTGCCCCCCAATTTTAATTTGCCTTCTACACTTCTGACTTTTCTTCTTCAACCTAAATAAGTTATACCTTTCATTCGTTTCCTCTTTCTTTCACTCGAATTAGTTATAATTTTTACTCGTTTCTTCTTTCTTTACTCAAATTAATTATAACCTTTATTCTTTTCTTCTTCTTTCTTTCACTCGAATTAGTAATAACTTTACTCGTTTCTTCTTTCTTTCACTCGAATTAATTAAAACCTTTACTCGTTTCTTCTTTCTTTCACTCGAATAAGTTATAATTTTTACTAATTTCTTCTTTCTTTCACTCAAAATAGTTATAAACGTTACTCGTTTCTTCTTTCTTTCACTCGAATAAGTTATAACCTTTACTTGTTTCTTCTTTCTTTCATTCGAATTAGTTATAACCTTTACTTGTTTCTTCTTTCTTTCACTCGAATTAGTTATAACCTTTACCCGTTTCTTCTTTCTTTCACTCAAATTAGTTATAACCTTAACTTGTTTCTTCTTTCTTTCACTCGAATTAGTTATAACCTTTACTTGTTTCTTCTTCCCTTCTTTCTTTCACCTGCATGTATTTCAACGCGTACACTTCCCTTCCATGTAGTTTTAAATAATTAACATTATGCGTAAATTACTTCTAATACAATAATGTACAGTCACAATATTATACATCAAAACCTAGTTGTCTCAACTTTCTGAAACACTACATTGTTGCTAATACAATAATGTATAGTCACAATATTATACATCAAAACCTAGTTGTCTCAACTTTCTGAAACACTACATTGTTGCTAATACAATAATATACAGTCATAATATTATACATCAAAACCCAGTTGTCTCAACTTTCTGAAACACTACATTGTTGCTAATACAATAATATACAGTCATAATATTATACATCAAAAAAAGTTTTTTTTTGGTATTATGTTACTGAAGCTAAGCCTTCTTAAACTGAAATCTACGTTAAATGGTAACGTACAAGTTGAAGCCAGACAAACCTGGTCTCTACGTAAAGTAAAGTTATACTCTTTCTTGATTCCCGCGAGTAAGATTTTAGTGTCACTTATTTATCACAAATTTACGTTAAGTATATGAAAGTTTATTCCGGAAAAATTGTTGTAATAACAGTATGGAACTGTAAATTGTTTTGTTATTAAGCGCAAAATTTTACATGGACTATCTGGACTGTGCCACAACAGGGATCAAACCAAGATTATTAATATTATAAGATCTTAAGCTTGTAGGGGGGCATTCAAAATTGCCTTACATGTACGTATTCACGGTTCTAGGAACCAATGAACTGTCCAAACCGGAGACTCACATCTATAGTACTAGATCTACTTCTACAGAGTCCCAAAAAGTGTTTTGTTTCAAGAGTAAATAAAACCAAAATTAAGAGTAACAAATATTTTTATTTTTTGCTTTTGAAGTTCATATGTCATGCTGTGTTGTAGCCTTATTTGACGTCATGTTAGTGTCTGCTGACTGACTGACAGACAACACAGTACTGCGAGTGGTTAAAAAAGTTGACTTCTTCAGGCGACCTTTCGGGGAAATAACACACACAATAAACTAGGAGTGGCGTTGTTGTTAACGTGCAAATGCCTTGTCGCAGAAACGCACTCTATCTAAATTTTGTTGTTTCGGGTGTGTTATAAGAGTGACGGTCCAATTCCAAAATCCAATCATACAAGAGTAGACCAAGACTTGTCGGCGGGTGCTATTGACTAGGTGTCTTCCTTGTAAACTATCAGCTTCAAGGCAGGACGACCATACATAGATAGCCTTAATGTAGTTTTGCACGAAATAATGAAACAAAACAAAACATGGGAGGAGTGGGGTTGGGGAGAATCTGCTTCCCCATCTTAGCATGATGCAAAACTCGTTACCCAAGGATCAGAAGGTTACATGACTGAATGTAGTTTTACAAAAGCATATGCCTTTTCCAGCTGTGAGTAATGTAGCCTGTTCTTTTTGCAGGTAGAGTTTTTGTTTTCCGGGTGTAATAACAGGAAATTACATCTTAATACTGGTTTTTGTTTTGGTGAGCTCGTTTTAAGAATTTTCCTCCTTGTGGCCTAGTCTGTCCATTTGAAAATAAAGAATTCAAGACCACCAAATTTATTTATATTTTTGTAATTATATTACCAAGTTACTTTAAAATGTACAAGATCGATCATATTAAAATTATAATAAAATAACACGTTTGACGTTCTCAGAGTCGACTCGGTAATTCGTGTGGTATACGAAATCAACAAGTGTTAATTCCATCCAAACCTGGGTTATGCGTGGATAATGGTTATCAACTGTGAACTAGGTATCCGAGGGTTCATGGTTCGTAGCCTGTTGTTGCAAAATGCGCTCCGCAATTTGGGTCCATGGATGTTCAAACGTTGCCTACTACAGACACCAAGACTTCGAATATCTTCATGACCTGTTGATGAGGTTTGAGTTTATTTAAAAGAAGGAGTCATGAAAAATACTAGACAGTTTTGTGTAACGCACCCAAATCTAAAACTTTTACTACAGGATACTGGGCTTTCGTCATTCATGTATAACCAGTTAGTTGTCAAGGGACATTCTGTTTCAAATGAACGACAATTAATTGTTCATTTCCGACTGCAACGCACTCGGGGTAGTCCACCCTGCTCCAGTGGAGCGTAAACGTACACATGGACTTGTCTATTCACTTTTACACCGAAATATTTATCTGTATGTGTGTTGTAATAGTCCAGTGATGTCGAGTATGGCGGCCTAACCTGGCAGAACTAATCGTACGTTACTCACCTCTCATCATCAAGTAGGAAGACACCGGTGATTAACCCAGTGCGGTGTGGGTAATATTGTTGATGAGGGCTGCTGCGGGTAGGGTCATCCCCCTCCCTAGTGAATCATTATAGTACAGATGTTCAACCAGGTAATAATTATGAAGAAAAACGGTTGTAACGGTAGTTTTCATTCGTAATTAGTTGTTGTTGTTGTTTTCTGCTGATACATTTACAAATGTGAAACAGACTGAGATAATAGTTCCTACTTACTACTACTTAAGGTCAAGTTCACTTTATACGTAGCTTCAGTGTCTTTCTTCAAATAACAAGGTTATTGAAAGTGTGGCACTGATGGATTAATCAATAAACTACGGAGCATAGCAAGAAGATGGAAAGGAAAAATCTAACGTATTTATTAATATGTACATCAATCAACAGAATAACACTGGCAGTTAAGTTGGTCCTTTGATTTGATCTAAATTTGAACATAAACTAGTCGCTCCCGTTTGGTGAAGTGCTGTACAACGTCTACGTAATTAGTTCAAAACTATAGAAACCAATAATGAACGCATGACGTCATGGCAGCACTCTCCGTGGTAATTTTACATAAATCAAATCTTACAAAATGTCACCTTACGTACCAATAGAGGGCTTGCGTTTCAGAATGTTCGCGCAAAATAACACAAAGGGCTATCATAGCCTTCCTTAATTCTTAACTGATAGATTAGATGAAAGGTAACTAGTAAACAGCACCCGCCGCAAACTCTTCGGTTATTTTTGTCGAACTATTTTTATAAGTCACCCATGGCCCCAAAGTACAGAACGCTTTTTGAAGCAACGGGTCGCAAACCATGAATCTTCGGGTTCACAGACCAGATACGCTAACCACCGAGCCACACCTGTATCTTGTATCGGTATAAACAACTCAAGTAATTTCAATATGATGACTATAAAACTTAGAACTAATCTATTTGATGACTATAGACAGTTTTTGATGTCTACTAAAACGTTTAACAGTTTCATCAGCGATTCAGGTTATAAATTAGTCCATTCTTGTGTGTGTATAAGAGATGAAATTCAAGTTGAAATTCAAGAGTTTAAGAAGTAAATAATTAATCTCGATATGTATACATTTATTAATCTTCTATGATAAACAACTCAATCACACTACTAGATACAATACTTAGCTCACTTTATTTCTTCTCCGACCACTTCTGTCTGTTCGTCCCTTCTTTGAAACTTATCTTTATTTTTGTCTCGGATTGAATCACATGAGCCCTTCCCAGAAGTAAGTTACTCTTGTGTATTACGATTCTCTCTAAATCAAAAAACCAGTTTCTTTCTTTAGTTTGCTAGAAATAACCAGAGTTTTGTTTCTCCAAGCAGTAATTGAACAACTCGTCTTTCAGTTCTACAAACTCATAAATTTAACCAAAAACTATGAGTCACTTCCTCCAACCTGTTAAGTAAGAGCATCCTAAGTTGAGGACACTTACTAAAGCCCGAAATAAGGTAGTTTTATTGCTTTTAGAGAAGAATCATGGGCAAGAGTTCACTTTACTGTATTACAACATTCGTACTTATATAATAGTATTTTTACTCTATCATCTGAAAATAGAAGTTAAAGTTGTCTATATAACTTTGTAACTGGTGTTTTATATATACATATGATTGGATAGATATATCAAACACATGTTAGCAACAAAACCTTAATATTACCATCTGAGTAATGCAAATTTGGGTTATATCAGCAGTACTATGAACACAAAGCTATTGCTCCACAACTAAGTACAGCTATATCATTCTTGTTCTTAATCTGCGAGCAATGAAAACAAGGTTTCTGGTAGTCTTTCGAGCATTGCTTAAGGTAGTTGTAAGATTTCAACAGATTATGTGATGTGCAGTAAGAATTTGGTGTGATTTGATAATTTTGAATATTAGAAAAATTAAATCATTTTCCTATAATCTTTCTGTGTTTGTTTGCCTAGTTTGTCCCTACATTATGACCAATTCTCTTTACGTTTGTTTGCCTAGTTTGTACCTACATTATGACCAGTTCTCTTTACGTTTGTTTGCCTAGTTTGTCCCTACACTAAGACCAATTCTCTTTACGTTTGTTTGCCTAGTTTGTCCCTACACTAAGACCAATTCTCTTTACGTTTGTTTGCCTAGTTTGTACCCTACACTAAGACCAATTCTCTTTACGTTTGTTTGCCTAGTTTGTCCCTACACTAAGACCAATTCTCTTTACCTTTGTTTGCCTAGTTTGTCCCTACACTAAGACCAATTCTCTTTACCTTTGTTTGC
>NW_013669567.1:0-6139 GCF_000517525.1 Limulus polyphemus | reverse complement strand
ATTATGACCAATTCTCTTTACGTTTTTTGCCTAGTTTGTTTCTACACTATGACCAATTCTCTTTACGTTTGTTTGCCTAGTTTATCCCTAAACTATTACTAATTCTATTTACGTTTGTTTGCCTAGTTTGTCCCTACACTATGACCAATTCTCTTTACGTTTGTTTGCCTCCTTTGTTCCTACATTATGACCAATTCTCTTTAATCTTCACTTTTGCTGTTTCTTTTGTCGTCCCAGACGTTCGGAACCTTATAATTAATGTTAGGAAAACGTCTTACGTACATGTTTTACAGTTAAGAACTCTAAACTCTATAATTTTAAATAAATCAATTGCATTTTGAATGTTGTTTTCTTTTCCTTCATTTATACACATACACAAAACAAAGTTTAATAGCTTTTCAAGCACCTTTTAATTTATTGTTTCTCTGTAATTGGCCCGGCATGGCCAGGTTGTTAGGGCGCTCGACTGGCAATCTGCGGGTTCGAATCCCCGTCACACCAAACATGCTCGTCCTTTCAGCCGTGGGGGCGTTATAATGTGACGGTCAATCCCACTATTCGTTGGTAAAAGAGCAGCCCAAGAATTAACGGTGGGAGGTGATGACTAGCTGCCTTCCCTCTAGTCTTACACTGCTAAATTAGGGACGGCTAACGCAGATAGCCCTCGTGTAGCTTTGCGCGAAATTCAAAAACACAATACTCTGTATCTATGCTCATATTTTAATATCATCAAATACTGTTAGTGGTTTAATCACTTATTTATTTTATATTTAATTTCAGAATAATCGAATCGTGAAGCCACCCCTCCAGTGTCTTAGAAGTAATTTTGAGGGCTTATGACGGGTTTCGATACTCGTGGTGGGCACTGTACAGTTAGCCCATGGTGTAGTTATGCACTTAACAATATACAATTAGTGAGAAATAACGGAATATATCACACTCTGTGCTACCTAGACTTCATTATAACGCATAAAAAGATTGTGATACAATTCAATCTTGTTACAAACTCGAAAACTTCGATGCGTATTCTTGTTGCCACAGAAACGCGCTCCGTGAGTGCAATATAAGAGTGACGGTCAGACAATAATACCCCAATAAATTGTTTGTTTGTTTCTAATTAAGCACAAAGCCACACAATGGGCTATCTGTGCTCTGCCCACCACGGGTATCGAAACCCGGATTTTAGCGTTGTAAGTCTACAGACATACCGCTGTACCACTGCCCCCCCCCAAAGTAATATCGGTGGGTGCTTTGACCATCTGCCTCTCGTCTGGTTTATCAGTTTAAAATTACTCATGGTTATGGTGGTGGGCACTGTACAGGTAGCCCTTTGTATAACCTTCGCGCGAGAATTCTTAAACAAAGAAGTATCTCCAATTAATTAAAATATAATGAAGGGCGTTTTATTTTGGAATCTTTAAATTATAAAAGACATGCAAAATATAATTAAAATGGGATAAAATCTGTTGTGAGTTGTGTTGTAACTTCAATAAACACAGAAATATTTCTTCATAAAAACTTTGAAAGGCCTGTACTCAAGGCTCTCTCAGCTGATCTGTCTTACGTTTATGTTTTAATATGGTATTCCAAACAAATATCCAATTTAGGAATGATTGTATTTGATATTAATATTTATCTTAATCATTAAATGGTACATCTGATAAGATAATGTCGGTTTCTGAACCTTAACACTGATTGGCTGTAGTGATCACGTGACCGAGAAGGCCATGGAAGGTAGTCAAATAAGTTTGTTATATTTACGTAACTTGTTGCGACGGGTAACATGTTTTGAAATTGTTATCTTTTAACAATAAACTAGCTTACACAAATCCACAGGAGGCACAGGCATTCAAAGAACAACTCCAGAAAACACCTAATGACCATAATATGGACAATAACTTCCTAAACGAAGTAAATAAATGCATCGAAAACAATGAACACTTACATACACCAACATTCACAAGAGAAAATAATAAAGATGAATATAAAAAGGCTTCACAAACATTAATACGACCTATCAAGTTACCAGAAGTACAAACAACAATAAGACCCATGAGAAGACTGAATACAAACTTATTACTGAAATAGAGGTCTCAGAAATTGTAAGAACACCCCAAAGCTTTACTTAGCATATCACGATAATCAGGCCATATACCAGTCGCTTGGAAGGATGCAAATGTTCCTTTGTTCCCTTAGGAAAATCAGCGAATTATCCAGAAAATTACAGACCCATCAGCCTAAACAGCTGTTTGGGAAAAGTATTCGAAAATATCACCAGCAAAAGACTTCTGGCATATCTAGAAACTACATCAAATTTACCAGAAATTCAAAATGGCTTCCACAAATCTAGATACACAACTGATCACCTAATTCCACTTACCGAAGCAATAGTAGAACAAACACCGAGAAACCATTTGACAGTGTCTGGCACAACGGCCTTAGATACCACATGTCCAAACTGGGAACTCCGCGAGGAATTATTCGTTGGTTTTCCAACTTTCTGGATAATAGAAAGATAAGAGTAAATGTGGAGGGCACCCTCTCAGAGTATTTCACTCTTGAAGCAGACGTCCTGCAAGCAGGGTTGTTAGCCCTAACGATCTAAATTCTAGATACCGTTAACAGTTCGCAGATGATGTTGTAACTTGGAAGAGTTCCTCAAGTCCAACAACAGCAACATATAACCTTTAACCATTATTGAACAAAATAGAACAATTATGTAATAAATGGAGCGTTAAAATAAATGCTCTAAACCCCAAAGTAATACTTTTTACAAAATCAGTTAAAACAAGCAGGATCAAACCCGAATTATATTTAGACGAAACCCTACTCCAGGTAGCAACATCAGTTAGGACTAACATGCGATTCTAAACTAACCTAGTATGAACATATTAAGTGTATTAGAACAAAAGCATGGCGAAGAGCTAGTGAAATAAAGGTCAGCTGGAAATAACGGAGGCACATCGACAGATAACATTCACAAGATATACAAAACATGCATACGTCCTGTTCATGTTTCCCTACCATGGCTAAACGTCTCTAAAACACGTGTCTTAAAATTACAGAAAACTACATTCTGAAAAAAGTGTACAGAGTACAGCGCACGTGACTTTTCTGTATAAATATTCTAATATCCCGTTATTATCAGACATACTCCCAACTAGCTCAACTACACATTTGAAGAAGAATTGAGGCAAAAAATCAACTTCTAAGTAACCTGGACAGCTACCTTATACATGACGAGAATAGTCCTAAACACTAAATAAACAGACCACTTAGTGCTAGGATAACTGACTTTTAGGTACATATTTAGTTTTATTTTAAAAAGGTATTTATGTGTAAAAACAAATTAATCTGTGCATGTTGAGGAGCATAAATGGGACTATTTTTTATGTACAAAACTCTATGTGCAATGTAATATGTGTGAAACGTAATGTGAATCGACGCGATAATGGCAGAAAAAGGTGAGGACATGTAATTTTTGAGGACTTTTGCAACATACATGTTTATCGTAAAATACTGAAATAATCTACAAAAGGTACAATTACTTAAAAGGCAGCCCGTAAGGGAAAAAGGCAAGTGAAGGAGGGAGGAGTACACCTGACCCTCCCATAGGTAAAATTTTACCTATAAATAACGATGTAGAATAACTTAATCTGGTATTTAATATTTTTTCGATCCATTTGAAGCTTTAATTAGTTTTTTCTAAACTTGCCCTGTGAATAGGTAATGAAAATCAAAAATGTTCCACAGTCGATTCCAGAAACATGATCGTCCCTAGGCTCCACATTCTAGTATAGAAACATGATCGTCCCTAGGCTCCACATTCTAGTGTAGAAACATGATCGTCCCTAGGCTCCACATTCTAGTATAGAAACATGATCGTCCCTAGGCTCCACATTCTAGTGTAGAAACATGATCGTCCCTAGGCTCCACATTCTAGTATAGAAACATGATCGTCCCTAGGCTCCACATTCTAGTCTAGAAACATGACCATCCCGCGTTCTATAGTCCAGTCCAGAAACATGACCGTTTCAATATCATCTTTATCAAGCTCTATATTCAACTATGTTAATTTTTATATATTAAAGTTTGTAATATTTGTAACGTGGAAATTTCATTTGTGTGCAGTGTGTAATTCAACATAAAACGTAATGGACAGAAATGTGCCGGTTGTAACATTACACGGGTATTTAAGTATACAACACACCAGAAGGGTGATTTACGAAAAAAAGGTATTTCCTGAAGGATGGCGAAGGTGTGAGGAAAAGCGTCCTTTACAAATTAGCAAATTCGTTTCCTTATAGAAATTTAACCTCTAGCCTATTCAGCAGTTTTAACACAGACACAAATACCTAACTTTTTATAAATATACGAGATAGATAAAAGGAAAGGACTATCGTAAATTTACTGTTTTAGTGTCAAATTTATCTATAGCCTTCCGCATAAGAGTCCTCTAATCAAATTAAATTTTCTACAATCATATTAACAAGTTCATTAAAAAGTTAATTAAAGATCATACAAACTTTGGATAAAGTGGAGTAAATTCCGTGTGTTTTTCTTTCATCCCGAATCAATACTGACATTCCTCAAAAAACCGAGTGGCACATTTCATTTTATTGTATTGTTACGTGACCAGTGCTTTCATCATCGTGTGTCCTTCTTAAGTTGAAGTATGTGTTTCACAAGTTCATAACTAGACAAAATGTATGAATGTATTTATTATAACAAGTTTGTTTGTTTGTTTGAATTTATGCACAATGCTACATAATGGGCTATCTGTGCTCTGCCCACTACGGGTATCGAAACCCGGTTTCTAGCGTTGTAAGTCCGCAGACATACCGCTGTGCCACTGAGGGGCATTATAACAAGAGTATCGAATGGCATGAGATGATGAGCGTAACGTAAGATTCTGTATTTTTTAGGATTGCTGTCGGACTTTTACACATTGTGACTACTTTGTGTGAACTTTACCAACTTGTAACTAGTTCTTGTGGCCTCTACTAGTTTTGGAATAGTATGTATGAACTTTACTAACTTAGGCCTTGTTTGTGTGTGTATGTAAGATAGGTAAACTTTGTAAAGCTTAAAGTTTCAAAGCTCTTTAGTGTAAAACACATGCTACACACTGTTTCAGAAGTCTTTAATGTAGAAGTAATGCAGCACACATACTTTCAGGGCTTTCTAGCGTAGAAGACACGCGACACACAGTTTTGGAGCTCGTTGTTGAATTAGATGTTCACTACAGCACTTCTGAACAATGAAGGCGTTTTATGTAATAACAGAGAAAACAAGGGCGTTGGTATACAAAGTGACTCGACGTACGTTTGGGAACTCTTTAATAACAGGGAAGAAAAACATGTTGGTATACAAAGTGACTCGACGTACGTTTGGGAACTCTTTAATAACAGGGAAGAAAAACATGTTGGTGGATAAAGTGATCTCGACGTACGTTTGGGAACTCTTTAGCTAACAGGGAAGACAAACATGTTGGTGGATAAGGTGATTCGACGTACGTTTGGGAACTCTTTAGCAACAGGTAAGACAAATATGTTGATGGATAAGGTGATTCGACGTACATTTAGCAACAGGGAAGACAAATATGTTGGTGGATAAAGTGATTCGAAGTACGTTTGGGAACTCTTTAGCAACAGGTAAGACAAAGATGTTGATGGATAAGGTGATTCGATGTGCGTTTGGGAACTCTTTAATAACAGGGAAGACAAACATGTTGGTTGATAAGATGACTCGACGTACGTTTGGGAACTCTTTAGCAACAGGGAAGACAAATTGGAAGAAACAGTACCTGAGTTGGTTCAAATATTCCATTCTTTTTTATTTAGATCCCTTTGGAAAGATATCAAACATTGGACTCTCAACCCAATTTGTGGCCTCTTTAAAGTTCTATCAAATGGTTGTGAGAACCCAATGTTGGTTGAAGAATCCATAACAAATATAGTGAAATTTGGTGTGCATAGATCCCACCCCCATAGTCTCATAGAACGAGTAGTGCAAGAATGTCAAAATGAGACACTGCTGTAATAACGGGGTTATGTGTCCCCAACACCCATTAAACATCTGATACTGGTAATTTGGTGACCCTAGCCACTATTGGCCAGCTGATTAACTCAAGTAAGTC
>NW_013669566.1:98859-102533 GCF_000517525.1 Limulus polyphemus | reverse complement strand
CAAAGGCAGCTTTCAGAGAAGTTTGAGGGACTTTGCTGGCAATGTAACAAACCTGGGCACAAGAGAGCTCAATGCCAGCATCTTCAACACAGGAAAGGCTGCTACCCAGAAAGGTTGTTGGAACTGTGTAGAGCAAGGACATATGAGAAGCCAGTGTGAGAAAAATACTACCAATAGGTCAGCTTCGGGGAGACCAGTAGTGGTTGGTGCTGAGGGAGGCCCACTATTCCCCATTGTGAAAGTCCCAACAAGCACACATAGTGTCTACGTGACAGGAAAGCTGAATGGCCAAAAGTGCAAGTTTGTCATAGATTCTGCATCTCAGCAAACCCTTGTGAGTATCAAGGTGCTAAATCACAAGAGTACCAAAAGCCATACAGAAGCTCTGTGGTGTGACAGTACATTATGCAAGGTTGTGGGGACCAGTGTGGGTAGCTATTGAGCTCATGGGCATGAAGGACAGACACAAAGTATACTTGGCTGACATTGAAGACTCATGCATATTAGGGTTTCTAGTAGTCTCCCGATAATTCACGAAGGTTCGAGAAGGACGTGGCGTGATACTAGTCACGTGACCTCGCTGACGTAACAATATGATGGTTGAAATAAGCAGAAGTAGTATGTCAGTACGTTTTCTAAGAAGTTAAATTAGGGAAAAGTTTTTACATCTTTAACTATGTTGATGTGTTTTTACCAATTTATTATCAAGTACTACAACCTGTACTGGTTGTACAGTGTGTTCTTGTTCATTGGTTGTCAAATAGTGCTATCTATATTGTCTGTACAGTTAAAATGATGCATGTCATCAACATTAAAGTTTTATTAAACTTTGGTAGTTTATTTTAAAATTTTATTCTTTGTCTATGATTTTCAGAATTTTATTGGTAAAAATAAATATTTATTAATTTTTGTAACAATTAGCAGACTATTGATTATCTCTTAGTGTTGAGTAACAAATCTGTAACATTTTCGATGACGAGGAACCCACTTTGAGACTAATAATGGCTGGAGACGGCTTGAATGGGTAATGAAGAAAAACTTTAATATAAGTTTAACATAACAGCAAATGTACAACGTTTCGACAAGGTTTTGTCATCATCAGGTTTGTTCCGTCACGTTGTGACCGTCTTATATATATATACCAGACTACCCCCAATTGAGTAATTGAACTGCAGTCAGGTAACGAGTAATTGAATGTATGCGGAGGATATTGTTGGCCACGTGAGACGTGAGTTATAGAGGACTGTTGAAATTAAGTGTATCGTAAAGTTGTATTCGGAAAGAATAAACCAGTTTTATTTAAGAAAGGACTTGTGTCGCTAAAGTTCAGTCGGAAAGAATTTGCGGAAAATTAACTAACGACTGGAGGCGTAACAATATAATATACTATAAATCAGTACTGGACGCCGAGTGCCGCTGGCACCGGTACCGACTGCAAACCCTGGGTAGGTCAGTTGATGTCTTGAGTGTATAACCTCCCTTACGTTTCAATGTCAATGACCAAGAGTCATTCAGATAGTACACGAGTCCTGAAAAGATTAGCATTGTAGTTTTGTGTATATAATGCTATATTCACATGATGGTTCACTGACAATAACTGAAACAACGTGAGTTATTTGACATAATGATTAGTTAACCCAAATACTAAGCTTACAGATGAAATTAAAAATCCTCCATTTTTACTGATAAGAAAATTTGCTTTGACACATCTTTTTAGAATATTATAGATTCGCTTTAAAGTATAAAATTTCTACAAATTGTTGTTTGGGAGAAATGTTGGCAAGAAGGCATAATTCGGAAGTATTTTACTATCGGATATGATTATGTTTCGGAATACTTGCGGGTACCTTTGAAAACGGGCCTTGTGGTTAGAGCGCTCGACTCACGATCTAAGAATCGCGAGTTCGAATCCTCTTCACGGAACATGCTCGCCCTTTCAGCCGTAGGGGCGTTATACAGTGACGCTAAATCCCACTATTTGTTGGTAAAAGAGTAACACAAGAGTTGGTGGTGTTGTCTAATTGCTTTCCCTCAAGTCTATCACTGCTAAATTAGGGACGGCTAGTGTAGATAGCCCTCGTGTAGCTTTGCTCGAAATTCAAACCAATCCTTCAATAATTTGCATATTAGTCTTAAAATATATAAGACAAACATTCAAGTAAGTGAACTTTGTTTTTAATTATATATATATATATAGTAATAACAAATTATACTATTTTTGGATACTTTGGTGTACTGACTCACTCTTTATGTATCTTGAAAAACTATCACACGCTTTTAGGTGCAACAAACCCATTTGGTTCTAGAAAGTTAAAATATCAGTGCCATTTGTTTAATATTACAGTACATACTGAATCACATTTTTATAAAACCAAAATCGAAACTGTAATTGCCTAGTGATTGGTATGACAAAAGGATTATGTTAAATAACTTCATATTATTTACTTCAGAGATTCATAAATAGCTTGAAATAATTATTCAAGAAAATTTAATGTGTTTTGTGCACAGTTAACCAACATGGCTTGTTATGTAAGTAAGCGGATAACTGCTGTTTCTCTAGATTTTAATCAGTCCTTGCATTTACTCTAAAACTCGAATGTAGTCACAATGATAACAATGTATACAAGGTTTATATATATCGTATTGCTTAGTACTGATCAAACCTGAAGAAGACAAACCAATGTTCTGTCGAAACATATAGTATGTTCTACCATTAATAAAATTATTCCTTATTCTTATAAATCGTTGCTTGCTTACCTATTAATATTGTTACGACAACGGAAGTTACGTGACGCTAGTTTCGTGGCAACTCTGGTCTTTTCTACGCGCCCTCTATTCTTGTATATAAGTGCGCCAGATAAAGCGAAATTAATTAATCGAAGAATAGAATTGCAGACAGACAGGGACGGAGAATTGAGTCAAGCGCGGTAGTGACCATAAGTAAAGTGCGTGGATCGTTGTGAATTCTAGCGTGTGTTTAAGTTACAATGACTGTGGAAATTAAGTGTATTGCAAAGTTGAGTTGAGAAAGAATAAACTAGTTTTGTTTAAGAAAGGACTTGTATCGCTGAAGTTTCTCGGAAAGAATTTCTACGGAAAATTAACAAACGAATACAGAGACGTAACAATATATTAGCATAATGTGCTTCCTTATTCAAGTAACAAGTTCATTATTACTAAACTAGCTGGAGTACCTGCCCCCTGGACGGAAGTTATGTAAATTCATGATTAATGAGAGGTTATCTTAAGACATGAAAAGTTCCTTCCCTTATATGTAATTATAAAAAACGCCCATAAAAAATGCAAAACACAAAATGTGAAACCGCAAGTTTCCAAGTGTCTCCGCATGGACCCAAAAAACCTTCATGGCACATTTGGTGAACGACTATCAACAGGGGGGGTGAAGATGTGGTAAAAAAAGCAAAAACGCTCATAAAAACCTCAAAACGCAAATGCAAAACTGAAAAAGTTGTATGTACCCCCTCATGGACCTAATGAATCTCCATACCAATTTTGGTGAACATCCATCAACACCCTGCAAAGTAGTTACATGGGTATACAACAGCCAATACTATTGTTACGACAGCGGTAGTCACATGACGCTAGTAACACGTCATGATATTCTCGAAGGTTCGTGACTGCTCGAGTGTTTACTAGATGTACGGTATTCTTGT
>NW_013669566.1:97525-98676 GCF_000517525.1 Limulus polyphemus | reverse complement strand
GGAAATTAAATTTATTGCAAAGTTGTATTGATAAAGAATAAACTAGTTTTATTTAAGAAAGGACTTGTATCGCTAAAGTTTCTTCGGAAAGAATTTTTACGGAAATTAAAAAACGAACACAGAGGCGTAACATTATTATATTTATATAGATCTTTGTTTTCATTAAAATAAAATGTTTGAGAAGTGCACGGATTTTCGTAAAGGAAGTGAACTCGTTCAACAAATGGAATTTGTTCAATTAAAATATTTTGTTTAATTAAAATAAATAAATGAAAATGATGTCTTCTGGAATTTAGCTTAGAGACGCTAAGATATAAGAAATAAATACATCTTAATATATATATATATATGTGTGTGTGTGTGTGTTTAGTGGAAAAAAGAAGACTATATGTAGTTTTAAATACTCTTAAATATTCCTTTAAATGCACTAAATACACATCATTTATGATAAAAAATACTTGCTTTTCTGACCATACCACTTTCCATTTTTTTTAATTCATGATGCCGCTTTATTCTTTTATGATTGAGCTTGTATATAACTCATACCTTATAGAAAATTAACAGTAAAGAAAAACTTCGTGTATTAGAAACTTTTTTCTGGAGTTACGTAGTCATTTTTATCGCTAAACTTGTCTTTATTTATATTTTAACATGAGAACAAAATCCCATATCAATAAAAGGGACGATGATAGATCATGACAACTAATCAAACTGTACAGGAGACGATTACTCTTATTTACTTTAATTAACTGACTATGAAATAGTTTCAACACTAATAAGAAGTTGAAAATACATAGCATTGTGTCCATCTAGTTTAAGTTTAGTTGTTCCGATTAACCTTAAAATAACTCGATAAATATGGTACTACTTCCTTTGTGAAACATCACATATGATTCCTCTTTAATAAGAGTCAAGAGACTAAAAACTAGCATATGTGCTCTTTCTCGGTGAGTAGAAAAGCGACGATATCAAGTAACAAACTAGAAAGATTCCATATATATTACTACCAAAACAAGCCAGCAACAAATAAGTCTCTTCTCCGCACCCTGTAGTCAAGGCAGTAAGGATTTTTAAAAGCCATCCGGGGTTTTTCCAAAAAAAAGGGCGGCCTGAAACCCACAAAAAAACAAACAAAAAAAAAAAAAACAATG
>NW_013669566.1:76029-96775 GCF_000517525.1 Limulus polyphemus | reverse complement strand
AAGTTACGGAAAATCAATTGACAAACGGAGACGTAACAATACATTAAGACAGCTGAAAACAAAATTTTTGAGAAATAGAATGAAACACACACACTGTTTCTTCAACATGTGAGATCGTTATATTGAAATAAATTTGAAGCAGTGTCTTTACGGTGAATCGTGAAATATATTTATGTCCAAAGTCACCGTTGTGCCTACTCTCACTTTCGGAGACGCCGGACGCGCCTGATTTACAGTAACTTGTCAAATTATTAAACGACTACAGTGTATCGAGAACTTGAGGCGACGGGTGAGAATACAGTTCTTGTGCTTCCATTCTTTAGCTTTGTGTTTTATTCGACCCTCGTGATCATCTTTATTGTTATTATTTAGAAAGGTAAGCTTGCTATACATATTTTTTTTTCTCCACATTTTGTGTTGTATAGGATTGCCGATATTATAAAATTTGTAGGGGGGTCTCTTCTCGCATCTTCGGATGTAGCTAACACTATATTGATTAATACTACTACTAGTATCGTTATCGGTTAACCGCTACAGACTTGTTAATCAGTTTACTTTCGATGTAATTTGATTTTAATATGATTTTCAAGTGTTCAGTTATTGTATGTTGGTACGAGAGATTATAATATGAATCTGCCAAACTTAATCAAATGACTTTTTGTAGAAAGACATTTGCTTATTTGACTAGGCCAAAGCAGAATAGCGCGAGATGGAAACGAGGTGTAAAAAACTGGCATTTACAGGGCGTGTCTAGTTTAGTCCAGTCACCATGAGCTGGGTCCGATATAATGGCAGTACTATCAGTAGAAAATAGTAACTTGATATTGAAACGTAACTTGTTGGATATAGTACTTGTTAAATGAGTAGTGACTTTGCAATGTGTCCTGAAAGTATATTTAATGCCTTTGAATCTACCTCACTACTGACTGTAGCTGTTTCAAATTGACTCAACTTTGGTGAACGCAAATTGACTCCAGTTGTGTCGGGTCGCTGAATGGTAATTAATGTGTATCACTATCAGGATCAAATCAGTGTATACGTGCAAGTGATAACAAAAAAGTCTTTCATTGTATAGATGTTTAGCTACATGTACTTTGCAGTGACACTGACAAGGCAGTGCTCAGACTTTTTCTTGATCAGAAACTGTGAAATGTATATCCATTTGCTTGCTTTGATATACGTTTATACTATAGTACATATATTTTTGTATTATGTACTGTTTCTTGTATTTATATCTGATGTATTATTAATTTAGACTATCATATTTGAAGCTACTAATTTGATTTTTGTATTATCAATTCATATGAAATGTAAATAGGTTATGTAGGAAACTAGCAAATCTAATGTATGAACACAAGTCATTTTATTTCATTAACAAAGACAAACATACATTGTCATGGATATTAAAACAAAAAAGTCTGAAAATATAAAGCAAATTGAAGTAGGTGTGTTTTGTACAAAACAGACCTACTTCAATTTTCTTTATTTTTTCAAACTTTTTTTGTTTGTTCAGATTAATAGTTTTATTTTTAAGTTAGCTGGTACTACATTGGGAAAAGCTAGTTTTTCTGATCATGCATTAAAATGAGACAATCCCTGTGCAACATGACAAGATGCATAAAGTTGTTAGTTAATATGTTTATGGGTCTTTTATATGCAGTAGGAAGAACATATTTGTACCCTGGAATGTTGACAAATATGTACAAGTTAAAAAATACACTTTATGTAAGCTTTTTTTATGCTGCTGCTAGGACACCCCATTATATTTCAGTAACCTCATTATACAGGTCTTAACTTTATGGGGAAAAAATGGGTTCAAAGGAAGTACTTACTACAAGAATGATTCAGGTTGGTTTTCTGAATGTACTGTGTTTAGAGCTAAAATTTAGGTTTATGTTATTTCAGGCTAGCAACATGTTAAGATACAAATTTTAAGAGATAAAGACTTCATAAAGATAATTTGCGTATAGAATGGCTATTTAAAAAAGTTTTATGTTTTGAGGAGACTAGGTTTTCGTAAAATTTTGCATGTTTTTGGGTGGATCATGAGTGTATGAATTGTGAAATGTTTAAGTACTTAATGTATAATATGCATGTTATTAAAAAAGTTGCTCCAAATAATATCTATATATGTAAATTACATAAAAACAAGTCATGGGACATTCTGTAGTATCTGATAAGTAGATTTCTTGCCTCAGAGATCATACAGATAGTCATGTATAAATGTGGTAGCTAAATAACATGTGATAATAAATATAGAAACTAAAGATATTTGAATTACAGTAAAAGCATTGTTATCCAGCATCTTCACTTCTAGCAACTTCTTCTAACTAGAAATTTCAATATATTTAAATACATATGCTCATTTTAGCTTTGTGATGCTGCTGTGGCTTTGTTTATGTTCTTTCCTGCCAATGCGTGTCAGGCTTCAGTTGTTAGCCATCTATACTGTGATTCACATTGTGCATACTTTATCTGTAAATATTTTCTACTTCCTGAAGTTATGACTTCTAATTCTAGCAAGAAATCAATGGAAACTCCTTCCTCAAGCTAAGGAGTGAAATGTAAACAAGTTGTACTAACAATGCATCAGAAACTAGACATTTGTAAATGCATGGAAAAAGATTTGTATACAGTTTAAGGTTTTTAATTTTAAAATTGTTTACAACTGTTAGTGTTTTACATGATATAGGAATACTGTACTTTAGAACATTAACAAGGTGTCAAAGTTTTTCCTGTAAAATATTGTAAATATTGCTTTTATATTCAGAATTTTTGCCTATTCAGCACTGTCCAAATCCAGCAGATATCGGTTAATAAAGCTTTTATTGTACAATGTTTACAATAAATGATAGACTCAAATCTCTTAAAAATTAGAAATTACTTGGTTTATAAAGTAACCTGAATGAACTCTAAATATAATATGACTTATAAGTTTAGTTATATTTCATTGACAAACTCCAAGTTACAGACTTAATATTTTGTTTAATAACAATAGCTAAATCACATTATTCTACTTGATGTTGTTACTATTCACTTTAGGGGAATCTTATTTAATGCTGAGTTTCTGAGTCAAGTAGAGAAAAATTTGACAAATCTGTCAGGTGGGTGGGATCGGCTAAATCCAGACTTCCGGCAAACTTAATATTGTGTAGTGGGTTATGTGGAGCTTGATGTGAGGAGCAGTTTCCTGTATTGTTTTCAGTAAACTGAGTAGCCAATCATACTTTTCTTCTGGCCAAAACTTTTTCATCTTTGTCCTGTGGTCAGGACTTTCTTCTAACCAACAATGGATTGTAACACCTTTCTCTATCTTGACATTTCCTGAGGAAGCATTCAGTGCCTTCCATTTCTGTCAACATAGTAGTGTTTATCTTCATTAGACCTGTCCAAGCAGAAGGTTCAATATGATCCAACCCAGCTTTATCTGCACAGGAAGCCACAGACTTTCAGGTAGATTGTTTGCATAATTTGATTTTAAAAGTCAAAAGTAAACATATGATGTGCAATTCATGTTTATTCCTTGAGAACATTACTATTATGGTGCTGCAAGATATAAGTGAGACAAAGAACTTCATTTCTTTTTTGTTTGTTTCAGATTACTAACCTTGCTTTTGATCTGGCTGTCAAAAGACAAGCCCTCAGCATCAGTAACAACAGTTGCTCTGAACATTTTAAGATTTAGCTTTGCAGTCACTGACATTTCGTCATGATCACATCTACATCAACTACATTTGTAACATGTAGAGTACCTTGTGACTTTGCAAATGTTTCAGACATGAAATAGTGAGCTATGTCCAAGCAAATCCACTTGTGCTTTGTACAAGCAGGGAGCACTACTTAGTATAAACTTGACAGTGTGGAATATTATAAGAGATCATAAGACAAATCACCCACAACTGCAGTATGGTTTATAGTAAAATGTTCCTCACATCAACTTTGATAAAACAATCGTATCATCTTCATCTTGAAGCCATTTTTGATATGTGACACACCATTGATATAATTTCAGCAGGATTGGTCCACTACTGGAATTAAGTGGTCAAGACTGACATCATAAACTGCTTTACTTGTATTAGAGGCTTAGTGTAAATTAATAGATGGATTTGTTCTTACAAGTAACTTATACAGAATTGATATTAGCAGTTGATCTGTTCGAAGGAAAACGAAGTTTGACAGTAAAAGGTATTATGACACTTATGATGAAGAACAATGTTTACTTGTATCAGAAGGGATGCAGATAAACATTTTAGAATTCTAGTGATTTCGTCTTCAGTATCCTCTATAAAGGGTAGGTCTAAAGTCAGTGGGGTAGGTGTTGAGCCATTTCTGAAAATGACCTAAAATCTGTCCTTTACATAAGATACTGAAGATGGAATCTGTAGAATTCCAAAACATTTATTTGCATCCATTCTGATATAATGGATATTCCATAAGCATTTGTTAAAGACTTCAACAATAACAAAAAGTCTATTTTACCCAATATATTTGAAACAATGGGTGAGGGAGCACATTTATCAAGATATTGCTAGGAGTTTTTTTTATATATTGCAGCATTCTCTGGTTTTTAAATGGTTTCAATTATTAGAAGTTAAATTTACACCGTAGTCATTGTATAAAAGCATAGTAGCTTTACAAAGAAATTATGGCAATTAGTATATGTGAGAATACCTAGTGAAATGCTTTTTATATTTTAGTATTTATTTTTTATTTTTCAGCCATTTTTGATTAATTGAAATGTCCAACTTACGGCGACATTTAAATTTTGTTTTGAACAAGCCACTAACCCACCATGCTCAAGGAATAGGAAGTGCTACAATAAAATCAGCTTCAAAATCATCAACATTTTGCATTATGTCAAGTGATTTGTACAATTGCCTTGATATCTGCTCATCATATATTCAGGTAAGAAGGATTATCACAACATATAAGATTACTTGTAGACAACTAGGTAAATTATAGAAGACAACCCTACATACAAGTTCTATAAAAAATATTATGGGAATCACTTGAGCCACTATATCTTTTGAAGCTTCATTTTTTTATCTTGGTGGTGGTTTGTTTTAATGCCATGTGATAGCACAAAAACAGCTTGGCAGATTTCTTTCAAATATTATTTACATAATATTTTTTTAACTTATAAACATTTTTTTTATATTTAGATCTTGATATACCAGCTATTTTGATCATATTTGACTGTTACAGGGCATTAAAAACAACAAATTTACAAGGTTTAGGAATAGAATAAGTAATTGTTAACATAGTTATCTTACTTGTGATTATGTCAACCCCTTGACATTTGAAGAAAGTAGACATTAGATATTGAAACTGTTATTTCCACTTGTGAATTTGTTATATGTAATTGTCCAATTCTTGATATTTTAAACAGACTCTTTGCTCTAGGAACACATAATGCATGCTGAAAAGAACTTGATAATTCTTTTACATATGTAGACTAGGTAATGTTTTTTGTGTTTTTTTTTCTAGTGTATACTTTATGTGATATAAATACTGAGTGCTACTATGTGACATTTCTAGGCCCTGAATACTCTTTGTGGTGCTGGTACTCTTTTGGCCCAGAATTTTCTCAAAGTATTCAATGAGGTACCTTCTCACTGGGAAGTAGCTTCACAGTTTCTCAATGCATGGGATGAAATCAGCAAAGCCACAGCTGGTGCTAGTGCTGCAGTGAAAACAGAAACCCTGATGAGTCTTCAAGACATACTGAACAGATTAGAGGAGGGAGAAAACAAACATAGAGATGGGGATGAAGAAATTGATGCGCAGTTTGAACATATCCAGGTGAGTATTTTTCTGTAAGTTGTATTTTTATAATTAACCATTAAGTATTATAGTGCATTTGTGTGATTAGAAGTGATTTTATCTTGCTAATAACAAATTTTTATATTTGGTAGTAATACTTAAGATTTTTTTGTATTTACATGACAATGTATTTTGATTACAGTGATATACTTTTTTAAATATAATTTCAGTTTTTTCAAAAGAAACATACTTTTGGCTTAGTGTGATTCCACCAGATATTAACCTTATAACTAAGGTTTAATTATTGTATATTTTTTCTGTAATTACTTTGTTACAAGGCCAGACTTTTGTTTTACAATGTAATGGCATCAAAACTTAGTATATAAAGAATGCAACTTGAATGGTGTTTCTCTGCACAAAACAGAAAGGAAGTTTACTTTTTCAAGTCTTTAGATAAACTTGGTGATTGTTTTTCTTAAAAACCTCAGTTTACTTCTTTTTTTTGCATATGTTATTAAATGCCCTCCTACCCTTTCATTTAATTATTTCAACTTAAAAATATGATAAATAATACACAAACATGCATATGTTTCAAAATTATAATAATCTGAAACTCTAAATTGATTTTTCTTTTACAATTAAAATTATACATAGCTCCAGCTTTAGTAGGTAAAAATGATAGTTTTACTTTGCCCAAAAGTCATAATCATTCTGCTTTGAATTAAAGTAAGAAGGATAGAAATGATACAAGTAAAATATTGGTATAATTTATTTTCAGGCAATAGGACTGTGTCTTCTTTCTTATGTTGAACTACAAGCTCAATTCTCACTTGCTGCATGGAAGGCATTATCACAGATCACAAGGAATTTTTCATCTGAAAGGTTTACACACCATGAAAGAGAAGCTGTAGTTATGAATCGGCATGATAGTCAGGTTCCAGAAAAATTCAACTTATCTGTAACAATAAGGAAACATTTTGGCCAACTGCTTGATAAGCTATACACAGGTAGTTCAAAACCTTCAACAGTTGAATCTATACACAATCAGTTTTCCACTCATAGCCAGATTTCTGCTTGTCCATCAATGAACCTTGGTGAAAAGGGTAGACCACCAGCTGGACTTATGACACCTAATTTCACATGGTCAAATTCAAATTTCTATCAGACTGGATCATTGCATTTCAATTCAGAGAGTCCTTCTCAAACAGGTTTGAATCTTGAAATTTTATATTTCATATGAAGCTGTGAAGATGAAGATTTAATATTGAAGAAAATGTAATTTTATGATTCTTGTTAGAGATGCTGAATTTGTTCCATAATTTAATAAAATATTTTTTTCTTATCGATATTCCAGTTTTTATAAGTTACCCCATAACAATGCATAATATTTTTTAATAACACAAAAGCTTATTTCACTGCTAATTTTTCAAAATTTAGCTTTTGCTCCAAAAAATATAAAACTAGGGATTAGCTCTTGTTCCCATGTTTATTTTTAATAAAGTTAATTTTGAAGTATTTAAGGAAAAGCTATATTTTAGTTCATTCTTTATGGATTTTTTATTTTATGTTTCATGTGTTGTGGTCGTTTTCTTTAATTATACATTTAATGCTTGATCAACTTCTTTTATGATGCAGACAACAGAAAGTAAGTAATTTCACAGTGATGGATAATGGGAGCATCCATAAAGTTTTTTTTAAAACATAATGACAAAGAACAATTGCATATGTAGCTGTATATAAATCTGGGTATTTAGTGGCAACTTTTATGGTAAATATTATGTTGTTGTATAATTCTAACATGTTTTATTGTATACCTTCATAAGTGGGAAAGATAACACAGCACTCATTATTGACTTCAAGAGTTCTCAGGACTCACATGACACTGTTTTAGGAGTACCTTAGCTGAGTCCTCTCTAACTCCAAGAGAAATTAATTAGGCTTTATGTGAAGTATTGCAATTGCTTCTTATCTGTAAGTTATTTGCAACAACTTAAGGAATTTCAGTGTTTAACATATTAAACACAAGTTGCTTGAAATGTGTAATTTAGTAAGAGAAAAGAATGATAAAAGGTACTTCAGTAAACAAAATGCTACACTTATGAAATAAGGATAGTTCTATTACATATCACTGTGCCCATTATTGGTCATCATTCAACCAGCTAAAGCACCTAAACTGCACCAAGTGCATATCATAAATTCACACCTGGCAGGTGCTGTCTAAGGTACATACTTTAAATTTTGAAACTGTTGTACTGTATAGGTAAACCTCTCCCCCCTTCATATCTGTGAGTGCTTCTGAAGAAATACATTCATAATTCTTGTAAAAACAAATATGGGTTGTACTCTTTGATTTACATTTAATATATATTGTGAAATACTGTGATTTTTATTTTTCTGAGTAACTTTGTCTTTTCTGGCTCATCCTGTTTGAAATTGAAGTTGCTTTTAGGCATAATTTATGACATACATATTTTGTATTACATTAAGCCCTGTCTTTGAAATGGTGAAAGGTAAAGCTAATTTAGATTTAATATGTTTTTGAAGTGTATGGATCATTGTCTATCTTCTTGGGCATCCAGATTTATTGAGACATAAATCCTCTATCAGTAATTCCCATGTTGTTGTCAACTGGTTTTCACCGTAGGGCTGGTGTTATTTCAATGTGCCTCATGATTGCCAAATTGGCATTAGAATTTGCCTGTTATGTATTCATACTACAATTCTGGATACCTCTTGTTTGGTGTTACACCACTCTCTTATTTGTATTCTGGTCTGTGGAATGCATTTATTGTATTATAAACATTTGTGAACTGATAATGTCATTTTAAAGTAAGTTGCATGTTTCTAGCTCTGACAGAAAGGTATTATGCCTTCAATGCTTAAAACACTTTGTGGTTTTCACTCTTTGTTTTTACTTTATGTATTTGTCGAAAAAATAGCACAACATAAGATTAAAAAAAGTTTCAGTAATGACTGAGATGAGTTTTTGTAGTTATGATATATTTTTTTCAATATTATTTTCTGACTTGCTGGTCCTTGCAATACTCATTCTAAATTATTGTGGTCAAGCATATACTGCCCCATTCATACAAATCACTACCATATGGCTTCTATAATTAAACAATAATTGCTGTGAAAACTTGCAAAAATGTAATAATTTTGTGTATTAGTGTTGCAATTTAATGATTTTTTTATTGAGAGCTTTGTTATTCAAAGGTAAATAAGAATAAAAATTTCTTTTGATATTCCTACTATGTTACGTAGTTGTAGTCATATTCATTCTTAATATTACTGTAGTTCTCTTATTTAAAACTTTTTTAGCCATTTGTTGTGTAGCTGAGGTAGAAAAATTTAAATGCTATTTGAAATATATATAGCTTATAAGCAAAAATAATTCATTTACATTGTATTTGTAGAATGAGTTATTTATTGTTGCTTCACATTCAACATGTATGTAATATATGCATTCTATATTTGGTATTTGATAACCTAGAATTGTGTTGCATTCTTTTAGACATTATGTAAAATGGAACATTTTCATAGTGTGAACATGATTAAATATTCTAGAGCACTCCAAAAACACATCAAATGAGCTGGATGAAGTTATCAACTTGTTATCATGGAAACCAATGAAGCACAATTCCAGCTCCTTATTAAGACAAATGCCTACAGTGTGTGACTTTGATAGTAATTCTGAACTCTGGAAGACAGTTTCTTCTAAGTATGACAGCAGAGAACTGAGAACCAACCATTCAGCAGTTCACATATTTCCTGATGCTAATAATATAATGTCTAGCTCAGATGGAAAGAAAACATGGCCACAGATGAATAACCATAATGTTGGTGCTGGTTTCTCTTCTGTAAACTGGATCTGGATGGAAGATCCAAAATTAGCTTCATGCATAGAACCAGGTCCACAGACTGGAAGCCAACTGAACAGTGAAAATTGCAGTTTTAGTCAGAATACACATTCTTTAATTGCTTGGCAAAATGCAGAGAGAGAGAGGTAAAGTTTTATATCTTTGGCAATATAGTGTGTTTACATTGTTATGTGATGTGTTTGTAGCCACTGTTATATTTCATATAACATGCGTGTCTACATAAATAATCAGAAATGTTCTTGCTGTCATTATTACTGAATTAGATGTCCTTCTCATTATTTTAAATGTAGCTTTTACAGATGTATTGTTCATTCCTCTCACATTTTAAAAATGTTTTATCTGTTAAAAATTCTCCTAGTCCACTGATGAGAATAACAAAAATTATATAAAAGTTTGTTATAGATAAGACATTTATTCCTCTGATAATTAGAAGATCCAAGTATAATAATTAATACTCGTTTATATTAAAAAAAGATTGATTGAAAGTTTATTATAGATGCTTGTTTTATATATGTATGTAAAAGCCCAATATTTATTAGTTAATCTGTGTACTGAGTTAATAACAGGTTTCCATTTCAACTGAAATATTACTTTGCAAACAAGATAAATAGTTTTGATTATGGAATTTTAAGCAGGAAATGGCAAGTCAAAAAATATTCTTAGACTAATCCAAAAGATGTGTTAAGAACATCATAATGTATCCATTTTATTTTTAAGCATGTAATTCTTGTAGGCCCTTTATATAAGTTTCAAAGCAGATTTGGGAAGTAGTTACTGTTTTTCATCCTTCAGTCAAAAGTTTTGCTGACTAGAGATTTTATATATAAAACAACATTCCATTAAACCACAATTGTTGACTTAATTCATCACACCAACAGATATTATCATCATCAGAAGAGGAATTTGTTTGTATTTATAAGCTTTCATGGGCTGTATGGGCTCTAGTATTATCTTCTTTTATCTTAGTAATGCTTCATCTAGTGCTTTTGCTTCTGCTACAGGTGGAATACAATGCGGAAGGGAGAAAATAGTTGTTCTAGTGATGATGCCTCCTCAATCAATGGGCAAGACAGTGATGTTTTTTCTTTTGGGCTTGATTTTGTTGGAAGAGAACTGGTTGCTTCTGTCAGACAAAGGTATTCAGCATTTCTAAAACCTTTTTAATTTTAAAATGTAATGTGTAGAACATAGGTATACATAAAAAATGATTGAATATTTAATTTTTGTAAAGTGATTAAACTTTGTTGTAGTCTACAAAACTTAATATTTTAGTTAAGCATTATTATGAAGAAAACACTTATATCAGAAGCAAAACTTTTCACCATTTGAAACAATAAGTAATTTGGTAATAAAAACAAAAGTTTCAAAAATATTTAAATACAAGGGGCCCTTAGACAAAGAATGTACATTCCATGACTTGATCATTAAAATTCTAGAATATCTGCAGGATAATATGAGAATTAGTTTTAATTCTATGACAGACCATTTTGTAGATAGTGAAAGATTCTACTCTGTTAATTAAAATTCAATTGTTCTTTGAAAAAAATCAAACTGAAAGTTTAATTTGTTTAAACTTCTTGAAGCATATATTGGTAATGAAATTTGTTAAACCTTAAGTACATTCCTTCAAGTTGTTTCTAGGTAATCAATTATCATTTGTTTTTAGTGTAGTAAGATGCACTAATGATGCTGACACTGATATAATGTGCGTTTCTTGTAGACGACACAGTAGTAGTGATGGTGTGCCAGACCCCCACCAGGCTGAGGTGTGTAACACTGGAAAGGGAACAGATCTGAACTGGGTATGTATTTAACAGCACATCATAGGTAATGAAATATTCCTAGGATTTTCCTGCAGAATTCTTGTTAAGGAAGACATTTATATTTACTTTCCTTACCAAAAAACAAAAACTGGAAAGGGGCAGAATAATAAGTTAAAAAAATAAAATGTTTACTCTAACAGTGCTAATTGTTTGGTTCCATATTTTCATGTGCAAATTAAGCTCTTTTATTATAATAGTATTAGCATTTTATGATACAGTACATCACCTCCTCTCACCAATAAGCCTTAGGATTATAATTAATTGCATTAGACCAAAACACAATAAGGCCAACAACTCTGTCTCTTTGGATGAAGGCCTTGTCTCCTTCCTTAAATCTGTTTCATTCCAACCTTTTTTCTGTAGTGAGAACAGTTTACTTGTTTGGAAAAAAAAAATCGATGAAATAACTAATAAGCTATACAAATATAAATGTATTGTATATAGAGGAACACATGTTCAAAATATTAACCACAACAGTTTTAAGCTGCTGTTTCTATGACCATCCAGAGTATTTAAAAATAATAAATGTTCACCTGAATGTTAAGTAACTATAGCATTCACCTTTATATTGAATAACAATTAGGTTCAGCCATATATATTATAAATACAAGTATTCTCTAATTACTAATTACAATTAGTTATTTCCCTTGTTGCCCAGTTTCCATCAATTCATAGGTAAATATTTTTCATTTTATAGGACGACCGATTTGTGAAGACATCGACTTGGCCGCTTAAACAAACTAGCATTAGATTTCCAAGTTCCTTTTATGTTGTAACTCCACCTGTTTCCCATGTATGTGAGCCACAAGTTGGAGAAACGTGGCTCAGCTCAGTTGGGAGAATTTCATCTCAAGGAAATGTTGCCAAAAAATATTGCTTATTTGGTCAACCATCTTGAAACATGGACATTTTAAAATGGTATCAGAGATGTCTTTGCAGAGAGTTGTGAGATTAGAATATTGAAAATATTTGTAAGTGCCTTACACATATATATATAGCAGTTTGTCTTTTGAACTGATGCTTCTCCCTATACTAAGATCCATTTCTAACAACTTTCTTTTAATGTGGAATTAAAAGAGTAAAATGACAAGATCCTAGTGAAGGAACACACAAATGCATTTTTCATGTGATGTATTTAAGCATATATTTTAATACTCTTAAACTAAAGCAAGATATTCCTGAAAATATTTCCAGTTTGTACAACAGGAGAAAGCAACTTGGAAATGACTGTTAAATATTGCAGCAGTCTTGAATATTATGAAATAATTTTTAGTTTGTAGCAGCTTTTATAGACGAAACCATTAAGGTTGTGACTATTTTGAATAATCTATTTTATAGGTTACGAAAATGTGCACTTACTCATTGTTTGTACATAAATATCAATTACCTAAATATTAAACAAACTGCAGTTTGAAACATATTTTATTGAAGGCCTAATAA
Organism: Limulus polyphemus; assembly: GCF_000517525.1. Classification (NCBI taxonomy): domain Eukaryota; kingdom Metazoa; phylum Arthropoda; class Merostomata; order Xiphosura; family Limulidae; genus Limulus; species Limulus polyphemus. The sequence continues at coordinate 83,868 of NW_013669566.1, read as the reverse complement.
AGCATATTTGTGTTACATAAGAAACAATACTCATACATAGTGCATAACTTACAACTGGAATTAGAATTGTGTGAAATAGTTGTATGATCAGGTTTTTCTTCAAATTTAATACTAAAATGCTCAAGCACCTGCTTAGCCTTTCTTTATTATTTTCATAATTTTGTAAAACTGTGTGGCCTAAAATCATATGTAATAAGTATCTTTTTTTTTCCCATTAAATATTTATATCTAGTGATTGAAAATGAATAAATACTAAACCAAAGATTGAAGCCAAGACATTTTAAAGAGAGAATTATGATGTGAATGAATTTTTTTTCCAGATCAAGGATGAATGGTGACATAATATAGCCCAAGTTATTATGGGCAATATCAGGAGGGTTTTGTGAAGCACAAACTGTCTTGAATTACAGTGTTATCTTATACCATAAGCTAAAAGATGCTTGTATAAGTTGTGTTTACAGAACTATATATAAATATAATGCAATAAATTTCATATTTAATAAGAGTATAGCTGTAATCAATTTTAATCCCAATATTATTGGCCTAGTCTTTGAAATTTTCTTAGTTTTGTATATTATTCTTAAGAGAGGATTAATGTGTGATATGCACATATATATCTGATTATACTGAAAGCTTTCAAGGTAAGATAGCTTTAGAAGTATGAAAATTAATTTTTTTATTACAGAAAAGGAATTGTTTAAAAATACCAGCAGTGTGTACATATGTTTTAATGGCTAAATAAACACTGCACACTAACAAAAATAACACTACTTGTAAAGTTACAGATTATTATATTGAGATAAAAATGAAATGAGCACTTTTTTGTCTCCATTGTTAGCTGCACTCTTCATGTAGGAAGAAAATTAGCTGGAGAAGAGAAACCCACACAAAACCAATATCTTTCATGAATAACATTTAGTTCTTCAAAAATTAGTATCTGCTTTCTACTTCATTTCTAGGTAAAATAAAATTTAAAAGGCAGTAACTTCCTTTACTTTCAAATGCATAATACAGGACAGGGCTTAGCTTGTGCTTTCAAGAAGTAAAGCCATAAAAAAAGCTACCTCCGTTTTTTGTCTTTATTTAGCTGTTATTTACCACATTAAAAAAGGCTGCTGACAAGCAGTAATTGAAAAGGAACATTTCTAACATAATTTCCCATGTGAAATATTAGGACAAGTGTCCAACATGCACAGGTTCAATTGGACTTCATACCAAATAGAAATCTGTAATTAAAAATTACAGCATTGCTAGATTTACATTATAAAAATAAATACAAATTTAAGCTTCATTTTGTTTTTATATACTAGTTGTATTTAAACACACGTTACTTTTTGTAATGTATTTTATTTTGTAAACATTTTTTGTATTAGAATAAATAAAAGATATTTTACCATTTATTGTATATTTACTTTTTTCTTATAAAGTTCATACTTGTTCCAAAACAAATTGATAATACAAGACACTTTGGGTTACCCCCAATCAGTTAGTTATCTTAGTGGATTGATCAGTAGTTCTGTAAAACATTACAGTTTAGACTTTAACCAAGCAGATAACATACACAACTATTGCTTTTTAGCCAAGGCCACACAACTTACAAGCACGTTTACTTTTACACAAGTTTTAATTTGCCTTTCTTTCTCTGCTGATAAAAACCATACTTTAGCTTGTTTTATGGCAGTAAACTAGTGGTGGAAAGTTACTTTTCATCATTTATGCTACAAAACAAACCTTTTATCCTCATTATAATGATACTGCAGTTACAGCTTACAGTTATATTTCAATATTGTGTTTGAAAAAGTACTGACTATTTGTTGTAGTTTATGGGTGTATTTCTGAGCAGTGGTATAGTGAATGAATACATTTTCACCTAGACTGTTGTTATCATTTTCGAGACTCTCAAATGTAGCTATCACCTGTTCATCATGTATGAAATAGTTTGTTGCAATATTGTTTTTCCTTTAAACAATAATATAGAAATATTACATAAAAAGGGCACAACAACTTTCATGATTTCAAATTAACTTCTTAAAGGATTTTGAAATCATGGCACTATTCAAGATGAATTAATGTAAATTTATTACCTTACTGTATGATTATTACTGTCTTAGATGCTGATCCCCAGTTTATCAATTAACTGGTAGGATTAGTGTATACTATACAAACCACACAAACTCTTGCTGAACTTCTCTTAAAATAGTTTTGAGTCACCTTTATTGTATTTATAAAGGAAACGTTTAAATTACAATTCATTAAAATAGTGTGAATTAACATAGACCAACACTGATGTTGCTACTTTAAACCTACAAACATGAATGAATACAATAAAGCTTTTACATGTGTTATAATTCTTTTCCTGATGATTTGCTAAAACTAGTACCTTATTTTTAGCCCAAATGAACCTCAGCTAATATTCTCTTATAAATTACATGATGTTATGCAGCTCATACATACAACAATTTTAACACAGTATATATTTTTATGTAATTTTAAACTGTGTGAAATAATTCTTTCCAGACTTTTCTTCATCAGTATGCATACCTTCCACAAACAGTCTAATCTTTGATAGATCACTCATTACCAGGAAATTTTGAAGAGATAACATTTTACCTCCAGTACTTTTTTCTCACAATATGACACAAACCTTCCATTCTCAAATACTTTGAGATATTGTTATAAAGTCATCTTTTATTAACACTCCAGTAGGAGTGTATAAACAATCAAACTGCTTAATAAAATTTCTCGCAAATGAAATATTTAAGTAGCAATACAATGAATAGTAATCACAATATGGAATTTTTGTTATAAGATGTAAAAGAATACATAAACACATTGGTGTCCATGTTCTTCTCACATTGGTATGAAAATGACTGTATAGAATAAAAACATCTGTCACTGTTAATATGATTTGTTAGAAATTAATTATATAAGCAATGACAACATTTGAGTGTTAGAAAAACTTAAATACTTTAGGTTTAGATTTTAGTAACACATACAATCTGCAATGTTTTTTAAAGTTTTGTGACGTAAACAGATTAACTTTATAAATATCTATTCCACTACTGCACATAACTAGATATAACAAATAACCTGTCAACCACTCAGTCAACATATATGATAACAAGTCACTGTAAATAACGTTCTTAGTTACCTGAATTATGTTGATATAATTAAGCTATAGGTTATTTGAAAAAGTATAGCAAGTTGTTAAGACAAATCTTGAATAAAAAAAGTTTAAATAATCAATAATTTCAAGTCTTAAGCACAATGTATAATTTGTTTATTCTGTGAAAGATTTTCTAGTAATACTGAGCAGACCAACAGAAATACCAATATCTAGGTCATAAAGTGAAAAAGTGTTTTATAATCCTGACGCAATGACTTTCTTTAATGTGTTTACCTTATAATCAGGCTTTCCAATACTTAATTTTGCCTTGAAGCTCCTAGTTTTTCTACTATTTTATTACTGTGGTTGTATATCAATATATTTTGTATGCTTTAACTGTTTTAGTCTATACTATGCGTGTGGATGTTGTTTGGTTGCTTCTAGCAGATAAACAACAGTTTCTATAAGTGGAAAACTTTAGTATTTTAGGTTTATTTGTTGTTTTTTTTATATTGTGTCCATTCTCAAACTTAAATGAAAGCCTAAGATATCCTGCTTTATTTCATTATTATTCTTAGTTTACCTGTACTTCATTTATAAAAATTCTTTAAGAAATGTTCAAAGCCTCTTTATAATACATCATGACAACTTCTTGTTAATGGATTACCTCTTTGGATAAAAACTGAATGGGTAATCTACACAACTATATAGAGCAAGGCCATGAAAACTTCTACGAGCTACTAAAGCATAACATAAACATGGAACTCTGGCATGCCATCAGCCAGGAAATGGTCTTCTTTTAGCAGACTAACGTGATACATTTTACTCAAATTATTATTTTTTCACTTAAAAGGTCTGCAACCTATAAATTAAAAGCCATAACTAATATGTCATGAACTTGTTTTTAAACATGAATCAAGATGTTGGTTTATCACTGTTACTAAACATTCAAATCCACAAATAGGACACGTCACTCTTTCACACATTTGCTGTTCTCCACACAGTTTTCTAGAATCAGATACTAATTCGGGTTTAGTTGATGAAGTTGTCCCAGGATTGGTGCTGGATCCAGGTTTAGATGGGGTTGAAGTCCCAAGGCTAGGACTGAATTCAGGTTCAGGTAACAAAGAAGTATTGTGGCCAGAACTTGATTCAGCTCTATCTAAGGAAAATGGAATACTGTAGGACTGAACTTTATTTGAAATATCAAATTTCTGACTCTGAATGCGTTTCAAATTTCCCCCTGTTTTTGATTCATATTTGGGAAACATTAGTTTGGTCTGAATAAATTTAGAACTGGATTTGTTCAAAGGATATTCTTCCTCATCATCTGAGCTGAAAGAATTGAGAATATGATGTATAGGTGATGAAACTGAATGGATTTTTACAGTGACCTCCTTTTGATGTGGTTGGTTTGTAGTATTTTTATTGCTACTATTTCTATTTATGATATTCTTCAAGGCGTTTCTTTTGTTATTTCCAACTCTACTTGTTACTGTTGGCAGTTGTTTTACTGATTCATCTTTAACATGACTGCTTTGTTTGAAGGGTAGACTATTTTTTTCTTTCAGGACATTGCGTTCTTGTTTATCTATCAGTTTTGATGAGTGTTGAGAACCTATAATTTGATTTCCTAAAATATTTGTATTTGCTTGTTTAGATGAAAGGAAATTATCATTACAGAAAGTATTTCTGATAGCTGCAAATTCCGATTGACTCGACAGAGTTCTATTAGTGGTGCTTGTATTGTCACACATGCTATTCCTGCCTCCAAGACGATGTCCATGACCAGTGAATGGCACAAAATCGAATTCAGTGGAGCTTTTCTTCAAGCTAACATCTTGTTCTAATATACCTTCTGAATGTCGTTCTTGGTTTACATGTGGAATAGATGTATGTAATGTTGGTGTTTTAAGTCCAGGTGATGGCACTGTACTCTTTGCCGAGTCTTTGTCATTTGAGAAGTTACTATTAACTGTAAATATTTTGGCCCCAAAACAACTCCTGATGTCCATACCATCTGATTTTAGTTTTTTCTCAGGACCTGAAATAGATATGCAATAGTTTTACTAAAAGCAACATACTGTTCTTAATAAATAACTGTAGTTCAAAGCAATTATCTGTTTCCAACAAATAAAGTTTAGTTCAAAACAATACTGTTATTAATAATAAAAAAATTAGTAAAAGCCAACAAATTTTTCAATATATTTTGTGGAATTAAACCACATATATGCTTTTATCAGATAGTTGCTCATGCAACTGTATCAATTACATGTAATTTTTTAAATTAATGTTTTTACTTTCCCTGTTCGTTTTCATTATCAAAATCTGTCATCACACAAGTTAAACTTCTCTACTGTTAAAAATACCAATAAATTTAATTTCCTCATTAATGCAAAAACTGTAGCAAACAATCTCAAACTTCATGTTATGTTTGTACATCTTATTCTAGGCATTTGTACATATGTTTTGCCTACGTGATTTTCCAAAGTTGGCTCCACCATGTTAATAGTAAATTTATGCAAATGCTAGTGCTACCTACAAGCTATATATGGTAATACATATAAGGTATCTTTCATTTTTTGTAATTTCCCTAAGTGTAAGTAAAGTCAACAAGCACTGGCTGACTTATCACAAGTCTTGTCAGTTTAATAGAGGATTTAACATCTTTCAGTTGTAGAACTTGTAATAACAATTACTGTGCTGTTTTAAATTGCAAATGTCCAGAAACCTAGTCATATTGTATTGAATGTGGAATATACTTCCTTTTACAACTGTATCAGGGGTCAAGCCAGTTCTCAAAATAGGAAGAAGCCCCTTTTCCCTCCAGGTGCCAATATGGAGAAGTTTTTGAAAATAGGGAGACTTCACATTTCTTTATCACATATTCACAATGTGAAAATGCTTTTTATAAAGGAAATTTTTTCTTGTTTCAGGTTAATTATTTTCTTCAGATGCAAACATATATACTCATACAATTTGAAGCATTAGATGATGATTGTATTTTTTTTTTTTATTCAGGATTTGAGAAAAAAAAATTTACTTTTTATAGTTTTTAATTTGAATCAATAAAATAATGTCTTCATTTAAAATAATATAAAACCATTTTCTAAATTCATTGCTATTTTATTTTTTCATATGTTTTTTAACATACACCTCGAATGTGAGTTACGATTTCTGGTCTTAACAGAATTTTAATGCCCCAGCACATACACATTGCCTTTTGCTGTGTCTTTACAAATCAAGCAGTGCCAAAATCCCTTGGTAGCTTGCACATACCAACTGAACTCATTTTGAGTTCAAACCTGTGAAACTTTGTGTTTTTTTTGTTCTCTAATTTTTCATCAGGCTTTTATTTCTGGCCAGAATTTGACTCAAATTTTACTGAAAGTTTTATGCTTAACCAATTTGTTGGGGATGCTCTGAACAAATGAAGAATATCATTATAGACAGAAATACATAAGCTTGATTTGATTGCATGCTTAAAATGCAATTATATTTGTCAAGTAAAGAATAAAAACAATTTCAAATGATAAAGCTTTATGGCACATACTGGAACAAAAAATACAGCAATCTGTTTGCCAACGAAGACATATGACACCTTCCTCAATTATTATTAACATCTTTCTGTAATCCATTGATAATAATAATAAATCCAATTATGTTTATCAATACAATATACAGTAACTTTTTTCTTCATTTTGTCACAAATTTTTAATAACAACGAATTTGTGTAATTGATATTTACATAATATTGCTGGTGAGATTGAATCAAGTGTGCTAATTGGCTTGTGCCTATATTATGCTTGCCAAGTTGGAAGGCTATGGGTAAGCATGTAGTGTTTATGTTGAGTATGGAAACTTAGTGTGAAAAATATAAAGTGAAGTTGAAACTATGAAAGCAATGTTTAAATGCACTTTATCCAGTCAGATGATCCCTGTGAGAGGTAAGTTCTGTTTTTTATGGTGATTTAAATATTGAAATTCAAATTATATTATTTCTTTATACAATTGAAGATGTAGTGGCAGTGAATTCACATTATAGTTAAGAGCTAGTTATCTTAGCTTAATGGCAAGAGATTCTGGCATTCTAAAAGTTGGAAATCTTCCTGCAAATGGAGGATGATGTGGAAGAAACTGGAGGTAGGCACAAGAACATGTTAGTTTAGAGAGTGGTTGGTAATACTCCTGCCATTGTAGGTTTTAGCATTACAGTGTTCTTTTATTTGACTACAGAGCCTTCTAATGGTTGTTCCAATATATATATCATCATCCTCCAATCCTGGGAAGAATTCAAACTTAAAATGCTAGAATTCTCCTGCCATTAAGTTATGAAAACCAGCTCTTAACCAAAAGATGAGGTCATAGCCACTACATCTTCAATGATGAAAATGTAGAGAACATGAACTTTGATCATTGATTATGACATGGACTAAGACCTTATGATGATTTACTGTCCAGAATATAAAAAAAAAGAAGATCCATAACAAACATGTTGGTTATTGTTGTTTTTCAGAATTTAAAAATCTTATCTCTGCCAACTCTCAAAATAAAAAGGCTTTTACTTGTATTTCTTAATAGTATAAATATATACTGTGTTGTTTTGGGGCTTAGGATTCTTCTACAGTAGGTGTCTGTGACTTGTTAGCGATAAATTCAATGATGAATAAACAGCACGCACCTCACTTGTTTTCAAATATATATATATATATATATATATATATATATATATA
>NW_013669566.1:55270-75133 GCF_000517525.1 Limulus polyphemus | reverse complement strand
ATTCATGTGAATGTGTGTGAAAAATTTCATTTTTCTGAAAAGGTGGTGTCTATTTACTTGTGACCACGCTGTGTACAACAAACTCATCACACTTGTAGTTCTCTCCTTGTCAAATGTCCATTAGGCCTATTCAATTACTTTAGAATTTCAGTTGCCAAGCCAAACTATCTTCTCTATTACTACCTCCATAGTATTGTGTGTATGATTCACTTACAGTTTTGTGGTGGGAGTTACCATAATCGTTTGGTCTTCTTTCTTCTGAAGATCCTTTGTTCCTTTTATCAAAGTGCACTCAAGTTGATTCAATTACCTTATAAACATGCTTTGATGGAATAAATTATTTTTCTTATCTTCTTTTCTACTGTTAATCTTACCCTAACAAATTAAACGTTAGGCCTATCACTTCTATGGTAGTTAACTTTTCTTTTTGTAACTTTACTTTCTTCTGCTATTATCTGTCTGCTTTTAACTCTTATTATAACAAAAACTAAACAATAATAAAATATTCACTTAGAAAAACAAATCAATCAATAACATCTAAACATTCATGATGTTAGAAAAACACATAGGTTCAAAAAGTCTTGATAGAAATGAATAAAACCCTATAACCTGAAGGCTTTTCATAGGTCCACTTTTCAAAAGCACTCGGGTTATAGGAGTTTTATTCATCTAAACTAAACAGTCTTTTATATCAGGACATTGTTATTTTTAAAGAACTTATAATTTCTTATAACAATTTTCTTTATTAATGAAGAGTTTATATCAGAGGTATCTAAAAGATTAAGGTTGCAGTCAAACATTATTTTAATTCTATTTGTTTAGCTTAACAAGCTTTTTTTTTAATCAACTTTGATGTTTTACACTGGTGCACTAAGGTTCTTGCACTGCATTCAAATATCATTTGAGATAGAGTTTAGGTCATCATTGTTTAAAGGTAATTTGAACTGTTAAAAAGTGACTTACTAGCAAGCACGAGGGGGTTAACTCTTTGGTATGGTAAGTATACCACTTGCCTGATGCTTGACAGGTTTTGGGTTCAACTCAGAGGTGCGAAAATGTATATATTGTAAAAAATAAACTACCAGAGGTTCATTCCAACTGATAATTCTGGTAATGAAAAAAAATCTCTTGGACAATGAGTTGTGTCAAGGAAAATCAGAAATATTAATTTTACACATATCTGACTTGGAGTCTCTGATACCATAATTGAAAGGACTGTAAGGAAAGATTAAAAAAGTCAGAAACACTTGCAGTTAATGATTTGAGCCACAGTTCTTATGCCTAAATCTACTTCTAACTTTAATACAGCATGATACCGAGAGTTTTCTAGAATTATTTTTAAGTTTGGGTTGACCAAGTGTTACAGTAATACATCTTTACACCTCTCACCTTCCTGTTTATCACTAGGTTTTCTTTTATTTGACTTTTCTTCTGGTTCCTTAATCTTCACATAAACTCCTCCACAAGACTTTTGGTGTTCTTCCCACCAGAAGTCTCTAGGTGCTGGTGGTCTATTCATTGCTCTACGAACTATTCCATAGTAGGGTGGCCTTTTCTGACAAGGACCCGTGCATCTCCACCAGTGTTGCCGATATTCATTGACTTCATCATGGAAATTATGATAAACCTGAAAATCAATACAAGACTATGCAATAGAGTTAAGATAGCAAAATATGCATATAGTAACTTGGACAAAAGAAAAAGACTAATGCTATCCTAAAATACCTTTATCTCCATATTATACAACCTTATAGCTTTGCAACTTTGTTAGGATTTTTAGTTTTCATACAACATGTATATTACCAAAAATGAGATCTTCTTTTTTCACATATCAATATACTTAGCTAATTACAGTAGTTGTATTTATGGCAAAGCTAATAAGGCTATCTGCCACCATTCATAATTTTAAACCACTGATCAGAGGGAAGGCAGCCAAACAGACATACCCTACTACACATGCTAAAGGATTGACTGCCACTCCTATAATGCACACACAGCTTAAAGTGCTGGGAATACTTTATAGTATTGCACAGATTTGAACCCAGCTTGCCAACTCCAAAAAACAAAAATCTATCACTGAGCCAATCCACTCTCAGTGAAGTACAGAGGGGACTAATATTATGTCAATCTTTCTTTTTTTGAGTTTGTATGGGAAAAAGCTATTATAGTCATATTATTATAGGAAAATACTTTCTATTTTCAAAGCACATCATTAAATTGTATAGAAACAGAATTCTAGTGTTTAGAAAAAAATCAATTCTACAATTCTGTATAGCACTTACAGTTATTTTGGCTCCTGTCAATAAATTAATTCTTGTCATGTGTTTGTGAAACTCTGGGCCATGAGAATCGTGATCCTGAATGGATAAAAACAAAGTTATTAACTTCACAAAAAAGACATTATTCTAAAAGAATTATCAATTTACAAAGTTCAAAATTATGTAATTATTTAATAAAACACAGGAGAGATAAATTGTTTTAATACTCTAGAAAGTTACAAATTATTCCTCCATGTATTTGGTATTTTCAACCCAAATGGTACTTTTTGCCATACACAGGCTAAATGCCAAGGTCAGACACACTAAGATTTAGGCATAACCGTTCTTAATTTAGAACTGTTGATAACAAGGAGGGAAGCTGATCAGCAGCACATACTGCCTTCATGGATCCTCTTAACTGAACAGTGGGATTGGTTAACATTTGGATCTACAGCCCTGCATGCTTGCCACTTCTGTGTAGTTAGGGTAAAGATCATGAAAAAAAAAAGCTAACATTCACTGGGCCTTTGTTAAGTTGTCATGTTCCGTAGCCAGTTAACCTAACTAGTCACAATACCTTAATAGCCAATCCAACACTTCAGTATTGGGGTTTTGTTCTTAATCACACGAGAGAACATACCCTCTATTAATGGAGAGTGATATCTAAAACTACAAACACAGAAGAACTTTAACTACCATTTACAATGTCTCTCTAACTAACAAACCACAAAATGTATTTTGAGTTTTATAACACATAACCAAGCAGTGTTTGCTGTGGAGAGTAAGTCAAATTGCACAACTTATAGTACTTGTTTACACAACTGGCAAGGAAAAACTGGGAGATTTCTCTTGATAATGTAAAAAACAAAGAAGATAAAAAGTATATAAGAAATGACATACCAACAGAACCATCCCTACCCACACCTTCTAGTTTTTATAACTTGTAAGTATGATTCATGCCTTCAAACAATTAAATTTTCTATGTTATACGCTACATCATTTTGCGTCTCAAAAAACGGAACATCAAAAGACACAAAAAATCTATAAAATCAAGATTAAACAAAATGAAATAATACAATATTTAACATTTAAAATGAAATATGGTAAGTGACAAGTGAAACAAATTTGAGTATTTTTTTAACTAGTGTATATAAAGAAAATTTTTTAACATTCCAATTGAAAAACACTTAATAAAATCCCTCAGAGAACTTAAACTTCATATTAACAATACACATATCTCAGCACAGACATGTATCTCACTAATAAGCCTTTAATAACTATATATTCTCACTTTAGACTTACAGATATGTTTGTTATAATTCACTAAACAATAATATACAACATACAGCTCACTTTTACACAGTCACATCAACCTTTTTGTATCATGTATATAATTTACTGAACACTGGCTCAGCATAAACACAAGTACGTAATTTTACACAGTATCAACCTACAGACTTACCTTATTGTTTTGGGTAACAAACAGATATGCATGGATCATTTCATGCTGGAAAAAAAAAAGAGATGGAGATTACCAAAACATTATGTTAAGTGCAGCCACACACAATATACACAAGTTAAAAGTAATTTAATATCTTAACCCTTTTGCGGTAGGCCCGTGCAATTTGCAGAAATCGAGTCGCAAATTTCACTTGTACAGCAATACATGTGGTAATTTCTTAATGTATTATCTCAAAAACTGGTAAGATTTTGTTAAAGATCATAAGTACCTTGTACACAAATAATGACATTATTATAATTTAGTGTTTTTACTAAAAATATGTTATTGAACTGAATGCAAGGCGACTTTCATTTTAAGCATAAAAATACTTTTTTTTCATTTTATACTTTTCATATTTCATTTGTATAATTTCTAGAACCTACTTAAAGGATATCAAAATTTTTTAAAGGTAAATGTTTATATTTTATTTTCTCTACAATATCACTAGCTCTAGCTATTATAATCAATCTATAATGTAATAAAATAATTAAAATTAGGAAGTAGAAAAAAATACATATCTTTTAATTTTTTGTAGAATATTTTTAAAGATTTTCCTTTTGTTAAATTCGTAATTTCAGGTCTTTTCCTTTTCATATATAGTTAATTTTTAATGTTTTATTTTCCTTTCTTGTTCTTTACCACTTATTATTCATCTTGACACAAGTCAACAGTGCCCTCAAGGCATATTACAGTTTCTTTCGGAGACATGCACAGCCCTTCAGCAAAATTTTCATTCAGCACATAATGGACGCAAAGTATGATGTATATTTGAAATATGTTTAAACCTTTTAATTATGTATTTTAAAATAAAACTAATAAATAATTAACTAAAATATAATAGTACGACCTAAATACAATTTAAACTGTTTCTCTAACTATAACATATTTATTTAAGAAATAACTGTAGGTGCTATAGTCAGTCAATAAAGCAGCCAACAATACTACAATCAATTACATGTAATCCGTGACGACAACTGCATGCCAATTTCAAAATACCCATTGTTAGATTATAGTGTAAAATGAGCTCTTTCTAATGAGTATACATGTGTATGTAACATCTACATGTAGGGTCTAAAGCTCAAACAAATCTGTTGCAGGTGGGCATGGTAGCTGTTAGGGGTTGAAAAAATTTATTACTTGTTTCAACTGTATTCATTCAGAGAACTTTTAAATGAATGAGTCCAAAGTTTATGTAACCATCTTATTGTCTAGACATACCTCTACTCAACTACCATTGTATTATTGAAGATACAGAAAGACAAAGTAGAGAATTTTCATAGCTCATTGGTCATGTGAGAATACATCTGAAATTTTATGTAGTTTTAAAGGTGTATTTCGAAATAAAGGACTTATAACTTGGATAAAATAAAACTTCAAATTATAACATACATTATGATATTAATTTTATTCACATTCATTGACAGTAAAGGTGTTTAATTAAATTTTTAAGGTAACACAGTGACTTGTGCAGAAAAGTGTTTAAAGGAGTTAACTGAAAACAAATATATATATATATATAAAACCAATGTTTACTTTTATGACCAAGTGTAAAGCACTAGAAGTCAAATATGCAAATTTTCGTTTTTATTGTTTCAATTTCTTGATCTTCATTGCTCTTCCTTCACAAACGAAAAAATATTTGGTAGCAGTAGCTTCACAATTTACAGCTGCACTAGTGACATATTGAAGCCAAACTATGTGTTTTACAACTGTGATTTAGCTCAGCAACTGGATAGCTACCCAACAATGTTCTAGTAGTTTTAGAGCTCCTGTAGTCTTCTTGTTTTATACAAAAGAAGTAATAATGATAAAATGAAGCTTTAATTTTTGATCAGTGAAAAATATAAATTTATATTTATGCATCATTAGTATAGTTCAGATCATAAATTTTCTACATAAAATATTTACAGTAATGATCAAGAAGTATTTGCTGTGGAAAGTAAGTTAAGTTGTGCAACTTATGATACTTGTAAATACGACTGATACTTAATCCTGTATGATTTGTTTGTTTTGAATTTTGCGCAAAGCTACACGAGGGCTATCTGCACTAGCCGTCCCTAATTTAGCAGTGTAAGACTAGAGGGAAGGCAGCTACTCATTACCACCCACCGCCAACTCTTGGGCTACTCTTTTACAAACGAATAGTGGGATTGACCATCACACTATAACGCCCCCACGGCTGAAAGGGCGATCATGTTTGGTGGGATGGGGATGCGAACCCGCGACACGCAGATTGCGAGTCGAGCGTCCTAACCACCTGGCCATGCCGGGCCTCCTGTATGATGTCATTAATTTCAACACTGGCCAGATGCCATACTACAGGAAGGTGATTTGAGTTAATATGAAGAAAGCATGGCTAGAACTTTTGGTGGACAAATGAATGAAAATAACATCCTTACAAATACCGTATTAAGTTAATTGTATATATAAAAACTGTTTTCAAGTCTTAAATTAATAAAATGTTTTATATACCTGTATACTTATACAGTAAAAGAAAATAATAATTACAAAACAAACATTTCAACAATAGACTCTAGATATTTGGTGAGAAATTATCTCGGGTCCAGCCTTTCAAAAATGCAAGTTACACGTGCACTGAGATTTAGAATATTGATATATGCTATAATATCACCTGATGTCTTGGCTGGTAACAAAAAAAAAAAGTTGATGCACATAAAGAAATACTGGAAGTGTTTACTTTTTATAGAGGACAATATAAACAATAATCCAAAATCAAGATGGCTGCCAGATAAACTGTGATAAACCAATAAAAAAGCATAAAAAACATAAGAGCAAAACTTATGAGAAACTTAAGAAACAATATCATAATACTTCCTCTAATTTTTTGCATCGATAACGTTTAATTTCCCCAACTTAGAAAATAAATTGCCTAGCTCAGAATTTTTGGTTTTGATAATTGGTCTGTTTACAACAACCTCTGATCTCCATTTTACAATGTTTACTAACAAATGCTCAAGCCACATTAAATCTTACATAACAACCATGTACATAATACATTTGATAGATAAGAAATACACACATGCAAAGAATATAATATCTAACATTGTAAGAATATTAAAAACAAAATGTACCAACCAGAAGAGTTTGAACCAAGTCTTTTCGTGGTCGTAGTTTCAAAAGTGGTGTGCTCAGTCGAATAGAACACAAACCTCCCCTTCCTTCATAAGAACATAATCCAGCACATCTGTGAAATAAAAATATTGTATGTTTATTGTTATAAAACTTCCCCCAACCAGCACTTATGATACCTTACGAGTTAATCTTTCATGTAGTAAATGATATTTTATGTTTTACATCAGTTCTTGTTAATGTTGTAGCTTCAGAAACATAACAGTATACAACCTTATTTTGTCAATAATTAGTGGACAGAATCAATACAGTATTGCTAAGTGTGTGTGTGTCTGTTAGAAAATAATGGTGCAAGGGTAAAAAAGACATCACTATTCTGAGTAATATTTTACTAGTATGTGCAGATGTAAGAATGTTATAGGCTTTCTGCAAAAAATATGGAATATATATATATAAGCTTTGGGTCTTGCATTATCTAATATTACTTTCAATAATATTTAATATTTGCCTGTTTTACTCTTAAAATACTATGATTCTTTACCTCAGGAGGAAAAAAACAAGGTATCAATAATAAATAAATTGGAACTGTTGTGTTATTATGTAGTAACACAGTTGCTGAGCTTTAAAACATTATATATGGGATCCACTTTGCTAATCATTATGTATTTAGAAGTTCTTTATGTACTTCAGCAATATCATATGTTGAGTACATTTTCTTGAAATATATGTGCACTTTTTCTCAACATTTCCCAAAATTTCCTAGATGTAAGATGTTAAAACTATATTCCACGATGCATCCACATAATTGCAGACAGTAGTAATAACAGGTGATTTTATATTTTAGCAAATTTTAATTGGATTACAGTAGGGCAAATTAATTTTGTGTTAATGAAAATTGCACACAGTCTACAACTGTCATATTGTGCTGCATTTAATTTAACTTTGGTTGGATTTAAAACGATTGTGTTATGGGTGTAGAATGTGTTTCATATTTTAAGGTGATCTTCTTATCATGAAATTAATGTTTTGTTCATTTCTGACAGGTCATATTGTTTAGATTTGGTTTTCATATATGTAGCAGGAGATGTACAAGGTAAAAACTTTAACCCAGGAACTTTTGATAACACTTGAACATTAACTCGTAAATGGCCAAGTAATCTGAACTCAATCAAAATATGTAGCAAATCAAAAATTACCATAAATGCATTATTTGTGATCATGTGGAACCATTATTAGCTTTTTTTGTTAACTCAAGTCAAATCAAATAAACAGAATCAAACATAATATATATATAACCTCTATCTCTTAATATAGATTCATGCAAATTTGTTAGCTTTCTTTGATAAAAATTACACATACACAAAAAAAAGATAAATACAGATCTTGTTTAGCTATTAGATATACCACAAACACTAACAGGTTAACCTACAGTCTTTTATACCTGAACATGATACTCACAGAGACAGTTTTCAAAACTTTGTTTTACATAAGACATTTTACTTTAAAAAGAGAGCAAGCATCAGTGAATTGCCTTCAGTGTCAGTGACTTGTTTTATGATACTATGGTTTCAAAGTGTAGAAGATGTTTAATTAATGCTTACTTATACATTTCCCCCCTTAAAACAGCTTTAAAAAGTTAGCCCTTGTTATGAAAAAGTTTAATTAATATTCTTTCTGTTTTTGATAAAAAAAAAGCAATTTTCTATATAGATAAAAAAGTAAGACAATGCTGACAGGAATCTAGTTTTATGTCTTGTGTGTACAGATGTAAGATGATTTTTGTTCTTGATCTCAATTATACTCACTTTATTGTCTAAGATAACACATTCTATGTCACTGTAATTACAAGCACTCAGTGAGAAATTCAGCGTAACAAAATTCAGTGAAGACAAATTACCAACAGCTGATGTAATAATGGTATGAAGCAAAAACACATCCTACAATTATAATTTTAGATCTACTTAGTTTTTGGATTACTACTCAGTATATTTGCAAAATTAATTCATAATCTGTTAATACTTGAAACAGTTCGAACAATTCTTGAGTTCAATACAACTTATAAGCACTTATTTCATGTTCTGAAAAATCTTGGTAACACATGGTACTAGAATGGCTTACACTATAAAATAAGCAATTAAAAAAAGAGAAAGGTCAAAGTTTCTGCATTGTTCAAACCTACAGCATGCACACAATATATATGTCTGTAAAATAAAAAACAGTAAAACTTACTCACAATGACTATTAATAAGAGCTTCTGTGTGAAAGTAAAGAAGAATAGATAATGTCTACCACACAATATTTATTATATCTAGTGTTGATGAGCAGTCCCACCGAGAGGGCAGTGAAGCAAGGGAAAATTTCCTGGAGCCCACTGTCACAAAGGAGACTTGGGAGAAAGTAGAGGTGAAACTGATTGTGAGAGAGGGCCCTACATACCAATCATTCCCTGTGGCCCATGAAAGCTCTTGGTGGCTCTGCTGATGAGGCCTTTTACCTAATTAATATCAGAGCTTTTCAGGTTACCTGGTATATAACAAACAAAGTAGTAGTTGAGATGTAAATTGCCTTACAACAACTGTTACAGTGTAAACTGAATTAATGTGGTGGACTGCAATTATTACATCACCCCACCCCAACCAATGATTCCAACATTTTGACTTAAAAGTTTTTATTGTTAACACCCCCCCCCCCACCTCCCTTGAAAATAAATACTGTGATCAAATATTCTCTGAGCAGATGATTGTCTTCACAATATTCACACTCATTGCTCAACATGATGAACACACCACATATGCCAATAATGGTATAATTAACACCAAGAACAGAGCTACATCACACCACAGTATAACATAAAATTATCAAATTGAAGAAGGGGGAGTTAGGGGTCTTTGCAAGAAATACTAATGGTGCATTTGTTGAGAAAAACTTTTTTTGCATTTTTAAAAACAAAAAATTTGGTATGATTTTCTTTAACATTTTAAATACAAAATTTAAGATTTTCTTTGCTAAAATGCAACCAGATATGTATTATTGCAATATAATGGTTTTCAATATCATGTACATGAACACTGAGTCTGGTAATACCATAAGTATAAAATTTGCTAAAAAACACTCCACAAAATGCAAGAATATGTACAATTCATGTGATAAACAGACACAGACTTAACTAATACAATTGGTATAGTACACCTGCTTTGGATCATAAGGAGAAACATCTACATACAATGTCATACGTGGGCTCCATCTAACTTCTACTCCTTGTAATCTTCCCCAGAAATAGGTATCGTTAAATTCAAGAAACAGACCATGGATGTCTGGATTTGGGTCATTCACTTCCCAAAACTCATCCACAATTGACATACTCTCCTTACTATGTTTCTTCTTTTTTGAAGCAAAATCCTGTAAACAAAAGTGCACCAAACTTATTAATGATAAATATCTTCATATATGTAAACATCTATCTATCCATTAATATTTCATAACTATATTAATTACTTACATGAAATATATTTTTGTCATATGAAAAAAAAATTCAAAAATTTCTCCTAATGGATCACTGTTTATTAAATTAGGGAACTCTACCCCAAATACCTTACTCTTTTGAATGTTGCTTTCTCATAGTATATTTCACAATGGCTTAATTTGATTTAAAATAACTCTGACCTCAAGAATTTACAAAACTTGAAGCAACTGATAAAGTTGTCACTTTGAACCAGAGGGGAATTGAAAATAAAAGCTCAAACTGAAATTATGATTTTATCATGCTTTTATTAATTTATTAAATATCATGATATTCTTAAACAGATTTATCATGTTGTACCCTTGACTTGGGTTTTTAGATCTCATCTGTGTAAGTAGCTTGCTTTGATCAGTAAAAAATCTTAACCATTAGAATATGACATCTAAATTGCATAACCAATGGTCTATTTACTATACAATTTCATCATTATAAAACCTGTTGGAAAAAGTAATTTCTAAAAATTGATAATCTACACCAGTTTTGGTTGTCACTACATGGATTTTGTTTTCTCGTTTTCAAAAGTGTCTTAATACTGACTTTCAGTACATCCATAAAATAAAACATCCAAGTATATGCAATACTACTTTTCATGAAACATGCACTATTGGCTATTAAAGATAAACAATTTCAAACTTGTAAGATAACCTTATCTTATACCTTTGTGGTTTTTTCATTATATTGATAGTTTAGCTGTTGTGCTGCCTCTTCATCGTATTTAGCTTGAAGCTGAAGAGCAAGGGCAAAATCTTCATCCCTATACATATCTAAGGTATTAAAGGAAAGATACGTAATGACTTTAGTGAAAGAGATATGAAACAAAAGACAACAGCTGAGGTCTTAAATAGCAAATAAGTCCTTAAAATATTTAGCTTTAACAAAGTTAAAACTAATAACATCAACACATAAATAAAATCATTTAAAAAAGGGTAAAGTAAAATATCAAACCATGCTTATGATGCTGTCTTCATAAAGATTTTCAATTTCACAAGTTTCATGACTTCTGTGTCATCACGAGTATACATGCAAATCGACTGTCCTAAAATCTATGTTTATGTGTTATTTTAGCACATAATTTTGAATTCTTTAGTAACTTAATTTGCATTTCTGACAAAGTAAATAAAGAGCAGCAAGTCAACTACACATAGAGTTAGCACTCAAGTAAAAATCTCTCTCTTTAATTGACTGTGATGCATAGTTTGTAAGATGTAACCATATACATAATGGTGTATAACCTACAAGTTAAATGATGCAAGTAAAGGGTTTTGACTCAACCAAATGACAAGATTCAGTTTCTAAATATATGAAGTGTAAGATTTATGCCTATAGTAACAGCAATAAAAGGTTATTTATCAATAGTTCCTTCCAATAAAAGTTAAATAAATTTATAAATGTGTGTACAATAGAATACCAAAAATAAACTCTGTGATACTTTTAAGATTTTAGGTTTAAAATTACTCACACACACAAAAAAAACCATGTATATGTATTTTATCAACCTCAGATTTAGATTGTTTTTTTCACACGTTTAATCTTTTTTTTTTGTATAATTAGCTTGTCTCAATAAGACTTTTGACAACAACCTATGCTTTGCATGAATAGCTCACCTTTTTTGTCATTCTGATTTATGTAACTTTCATGTTTGGGTGATTTCTTTCATAAGTCTAACCAAAATTATAAGACAAGTTCAAATAACTTTAATTTGATTTTATAGCCTTTAAGGCCCCTTAAATACTGCTTGAATTAGATCTTTAAATCATTTTAAAATTACATATTTCTATAGCAAAAAATAAATCATTACAGAAAATTCAAACAATTACTAGTTAATATCACGGCCAGATTGCTTTCTTAGTTTTAGGTAATACAAAAGTAAGTTTCAATTTTATTTCAAACAACCTTGTTAATGTCTCCACCAAATCACAAATATGATTTCCTTTCCTTCATGTATCACAGTACTCTAGTTCAAAATACAGAAATCTTTATCTGTTGAAGAGAGGAGAATCTGTGTTAGTCTCCTCAGGCTCAAGTGTATATTAGAAGTAAAAGTATGAAAACCCTCTTATATACACTAGATACCTGGTGTTAAAAAAGTTACATAAAAATTACTAATAATAAAGTAAAAATTAAAACTGGTTTCTGCCAGGCTAGTTGCCTCCCTGTAGTGAGTGGTTTGGAATAGGGATAGTGCACTGTTACCTGGACTGCACACTGAAAGATGTGCTGTTATGGGACTCTAACATTTAAAAGGCCTGTGTTAAATTCATCTAGCATATAGTTAAACAGTATTTCATAAATTACTCACTCTTAAAAAATTAGTGATTCTATTAAAAGAAGAGCATGTAATTTCCACCAAAATTTAGTTTATTTAGTGACTCTTTGGTATTTCAATTTTGAGTATCCATGTTAACAGTGAGATTACTTGAGGTTTTCATTACTACGAAAACTGACCAAACTACTAGCAGAAGTATAATGTAAAGTAAATTTCTTTAACATTAGTGGTTTCTCAGATATCACCACAGATAATGTGTTTTTATTTTTAAACACATGGAAGACAAATTCATAAAACTCCACTGTTTATTTACAAAATATACATATAATTCACTAGTAGGCAGTTGAAATTTAATCAACAATATTTTGCCTTCTCTTACACGCATGTTATCAAAGTACAGCCCATGACAAACGTCCAAGTAATTTTTATATTTTACGTTATGTTACAATATTCTGATTTGCTATATAGTAATAGTATAAATTATTTAACTTCTATCATAATATGACTCAAAACTCGAAAAAAGTGAAAAGATTACGAATACAATTCTATGAGTAATGTTAATAATTTACTAATAATGTTACAGTCTTATACGCTAATCTTATTATAATCTATATTGAATTAGCTTAAATTTTTAAGTTAACTTAGTTTAACTTTGTAAGTTCGGAAAATATTTATATTAGTTTAACACACACAGAGATAAAAATGCTTCAGTTCAAAATTATAAACCAATTTCACGAAATAAATTAAAGAATGTTACCGTTCGAGGAAAATGATGTTTGATATTGATGCAAAAATTTCAAAAACAGCGAAATATATACACATATGTAGTATTACTATTAGTAAAACTATTCAACTACACGAATCGTGAAAGTGAAACCAGTCTCAACATCTTTCAAACGCAAAAATCCGCCACCTAGAGGACATATATGTATATTTCACGACTAGATGGTGCTTAAACGGGATAATCTTTATTTTCTTAATTTTATCACGATTTCAGCTCTGAAGTGCCCCCAGTAGCTTTGCGCTTAACAACAAATAAACAAACAAAAAAACTTTTGGAGTTTCAATTAAAGTCTATGAAATTGGCGAATTTATTATTTTTATTTTGCATATCTATCAAACAATTTTCAATAACTTCGGCTAAATCATATCTATAATATAATCGAAAACAAAAACGAATGGAAATTATACCACACAATATAGAAAACGAAAATGTTTTGGCTCCAGATGCCCTTCTTCGGGCGATTTTGAATTTTGTCATTATGACGTTCCATGAAAGCGGCTAGAAGGTGGGAAAATTGCAAAATTTATCTTAAAATTAGACCTTCAGGTGTGTTGTTTTCTTTTGTACTTTTCGAAATGTTTTTTTTTTTTTTCATGTTTTAGCAGCAATTTATTGCAAATTAAGCATCAACAAATAAGTCGAACACTTTTCTCAATATGTCTCTGAATGATAATAATTATATTCACCAATTAAAGTTTTCCATTTTTTTGTAAGAAATATTCAATAATGATAAATCTATTGATGTGTTTAAAATGTTGACATACCGAGGGTTGGGTAGTTTACATTAAAACAATTTCGAATATGCAGATCAGCATGTCACGTCAAAACCACAGCCGAACTACATTTTGATAATATTTGGCGTGCGTAGGTAGTATGATGTCACTGAAAAGTATTCCGTTTTGGGAAAAGCATTTAACAGCCCTTCCGGATGCAAAATATTGTTACGACAGCAGAGGCACGTGACTCTAGTAACACGCCACGCGCTTCTAGAACGTTCATGAAGCGTCGGGAGACTATTAGATATGGGGTAGTCTTGTATATATAAGACCGGCCAAGAAGCGACGGGGAACAATGTGTAATTGAACTGCGGACAGAGTATTGTTGAGTTGAGCACGTGAGACGTTCGTTGTGAATTATAGCGTTTGTTATAGCGCGACTGTGGAAATTAAGTGTATTGCAAATTTGTATTCAGAAAGAATAAACCAGTTTTATTTAAGAAAGGACTTGTGTCGCTAAAGTTTCATCGGAAAGAATTTTTACGGAAAATTAACTAACGAACCGAGGCGTAACAATATTCATACACTCAAACCATAAACATGTGTTGGGGCCGGGAATTTCAAGACAGGAATATCCTTTGTACTTAATGGGATTGGAAAACAACTTTGAACCCAGAACCATCTATAATGAAACTTACAACAAGTCTTACCACAGCCATGGTAATAAAAGTCTGGCGTTTTGTAACTGATGAGAATCCACGAACACAAAGGTCAGTGGCAAAAGCCATCTATGTGACCCAGGCAACATAATGAAGAAGGATCTCTATCTGGAAAATAGACAGAAGTTGTTTCACAACATATCTGTTTAACCATTGCAAACTTCAAGCAACTGTAGAGCTACTGTTAAGATGCACAGTCATGAGATCGAGTATGACCAGACTTGATGACGTGGACTCTAAGGAAGTGATCAATCTCCAAAATCATTTTAATATAATGTACTCAACCTCTGTACTTCAACATTACAGTAGGCCTAGTTTAAATTATGCATTAATTTCTTATTCAAATAATTAAATATGCAAATAGATACCCATACATTATAAATGAGAATCTGATGGAAAACAGACATATTACGAATTTAAAAAAAATAACCCATTTAAAATATATTGTTACGTCTCTGGTCGTTTTTAATTACTCGTAAAAATTCTTTCTGAAGAACTTCAGCGATACAAGTCCTTTCTCAAATAAAACTAGTTTATTCTTTCTCAATTCAACTTTGTAATACACTTAATTTCCACAGTCACCTTAACTTCAACACACGCTATAATTTACAACGAACGATTCATGACTTTACTTACTACCGCGCTTGACTCAATTGTCCGTCTATATCTTCATTCTCTCTGTCTGCTATTCAATCCCGATTAATTGTCTGGCGCACTTATATAGAAGAATAGAGTGCGCCTAGCAAATACTGGATTATTCGTGATATTCTCCGATCTTTCTAGAACTTATTATGTGTTACCAGCGTCACGTGACTTCCGCTGTCGTAACAATATGGTATTTACAATGATATTTTTATGATGAAATTTAGTCACATCTAATCACCTCACATGACGTAAATAAATTATCTTTACATGTATCATTCATTGACCACAGTTTCTGCTTCTCTAACTTCTGTTGCTAGGTTTACTTGTGATTTGTTATTTGGGTCCGAGATGCAGAAGTAGTGCATCCTGATTGTGGCATTCAGCTTTGCTGTTGTTTAGGGTTGGTTAATTGAAACACGCCAAAACCAATCTTAGTTTTTTTCTACATCTTTGGACTCTCAGCTGTGCTGTTTTGACTTGGAAAGCCCAAATTTTTTTACTAAAAACCTTTGTAGGAAAGTATACAAAAGACCTCTGAGCTGTTCCGTTTTCGACACTACAGAAACATCTGGTGTGCATGAATGTCTTTCTTGTCATACCAAGAATCTTTAAATGTACACAATGTGTGAAATGACATTAATTTACCTCTGAGAACTGTACGACTCTAAAGATACGTTGGTATTTAAATAGACCATGGGTTTATATTTTCTTATAGTATGATAATATTTATTTTTCGTTTTGAATATGTGCAGGTTTCACACAACAGGTGGTCGAGAAAACCATTAAGTTAATCATTTCAAGTTACCTTTGTTATTCTCAAAGAAGGAAATATTCATGGAGAACATTGCTTTATGCGACCTTATGTAAGGATGTTGACACCAATGTAGTTCTATGGTTATTCAGATGATTAGTTTTCTTTAAATCTAAGAAACATTGGATTTGGCAGTCTGGAGATAATCTTAACTGAGAACGTCCAGTAAAAGTGAGTCTGACACACATAAACCATAAATACAGATATTATGTTTATATATATCATTTAATAAATATTGTACAGTTTATTTTACACTTACATCCAGTCTCATTATTCCTTAAAACACTGACTCAGTAAAGTAAGACTTGTACAAGTGACATAAATAAAAGATATTCATATATGTGTCTTTTCTAATATCTGACAATGTAATATTGGTTGTGGGAAATAAAAAGGTTTCTAATTAAAAATGTTAGGTTTTAAAAAAATTCAAACTGTTCTTGTTGCAAACTCTGACACTTAAGCCACCTTGTATCAAGTTATAATGAACTCCGTTCTAATCCAGTGCAATAGTTCAACACTGAAAATTGAAGTTACTCGAATGGTCTCTCTTGTAGTCCTGACAGATTCATTCACTTCACGTGCCAAGCATTTCACAATTGTAAGGATGTTAGTGTTCTGCTCTTCATATGCTATGCATTGCAAAATCATAAGAACATTAGTGTTCTGTTAAGTTCACTTTTTTCATATGCTATGCATTGCACAATCATATTCTACCACACTCCTTTCATATGCCAATTATTGCACAATGGACCATAAAGAACATCAGTGTTCTGCTACAAATTTTTCATATGCCATATATTGCATAAGTATAAGGACATTAATGTTCTGCTAAATTCACTCTTTTCATATTCTATACATTGCACAATTATAAGGAGATCAGTGTTATTCTACACTCCTTTAATATGCTAGGCAGGTATTGCACAATCATAACAACATTAGTGTTCTGCTAAATTCACATCCTTTATATATGTCAGGTATTGTACAATTATAAAAACATTAGTGTTCTACTACAGTCCTTTCATATGCCAGTCATTGTACAATCAATTTTAAAGACATTTTTCAGCTACACTCCTTTCATATGCCATGTATTGCACAATCGTATGAATATTAGGGTTTTGCTAGATTTATGCTCTTCATATGCTATGCATTGCACAATCATAAGGATATCAGTGTTCTGGTTCCGATGTGTATTCTGCTAAAGCATTTTTATGCAAAAATATTACACTGACATAGAGTTTCAGTGCAAACTATTTAGTTTACTGTATTAATGTTTTGAAAACACTATTTGTAATACAAATCTATTTAGGTCATGAGAAAGTAAAAAAAAACGTACATTTCACAATGGAAAATTACTAATATATTTTATTACCAAAGAATGACACAAGAAAAATATTAAATCAGGAAAATCTTTTTAAACAGAAATATACAATAATTTCAAATATAAGCATTTTTAGAAATTTGTAAATAAAACTTTTCTTTTGAAAATGGTGTTTCCCCTGGTTCATTTACATTTTGAGTACTGTGTTCAGTCTTGGGATCCTTACCTTAGAAAGGGCCTTGAATTATTGTAAAGAATTCATAGGAAGGCTACTAGGATGATAACTGGGATGGAAAGGTTGTCATAGGAGGATAAGTTAGGATATCTGAACTTGTTTTCTCTTGAAAAAATAAGAGATGGAGGGGATATAATTGAGGTGTTTAGGATTGTTAAGGGAATTGATGGTATTGATGTATCATTTTTTTATATAATGGTGGGAATGGTAAAACTAGGAGACACAAATATAAATTTTGACAGAGCAGGAATCATATCTTCAGTTAAGTAAGCTTCATTTTTCTAATAGGGTGATTGGACTTTGGAATGGCTTGCCACCATGTGGTGGATGCAGTTAATTGAAGAGAGTTTTTTAGTGTTTAATTAAGTGAATAGGATGGCCTAGATGGATCAAAAGGAGTATTGTTGTTCTTTAATGTTATGTTATTTTACTGCTACTGAAAAATAATTATATGCTAAAGAAAATGTACAGCTATGTTGTTTGTCAGTCACTGTTCATGATGCAGAGTTTAATTACAATTCACAGATTGATGTTTTAAAACGTTTTTTTGGGCTACATGAAAATTTTTTTGCAAGTAACTTTTCTTTCCAAGCTAAAGATGAATGACACCTAACTAATCAAAGGTAGGTAAACAATGATGACATTTCAATTTACAGATGTTTGATTTCACCCATTAATAATTTAACTGTATTTTCAGTCACGATTTAAGACAAACTTTTCAGTTTGATGCTGAAAGTAATAATCTTTCATACCACTTCAGTTTTCATACAATGCACTTGTCGGTTAACTGTTTCAATACTGTTCAAAAACCAACATAAGCTAAGATGATGAGGAATGTCAGCATGTTCAAGGCACATCTGTAATCTGACTGTCTTCAACCTGCCTCGTTGATGGGAGATAGACCTTGAAGGAAAAATCTGTGTGTGGAAAAGAACCCTACAAAAAAACAATGCGATATGATTTTATATAATTAATTCTTTACCTGATCATTATATTTGTGATCTACATCAATGGGTAAAATTGATCTTTACCACTCAGAAAAATAAATGTTCTATCATTTAAAGTCAAAAGTGGCTGACATAAACAGAAACATGGGATACATTTTTAACTTCTTTCTTCTTCTTTATTATTATTATTATAAAGTACTAAAGTCATAACTCTAATCTAAAACAATGTTTGTAAATTCCAATGTAGCTAATATGTGGATTTCAATTAATATCATTACCATTGCTTTTGTTTAAAGTGTACAAACTATCCAGGTATTAAAAAATAAATAAATAATGACTATGAAGAACAAGCAATCTTTCATAACCTTTCCTAATTTTTTTAAATACAGTAATGCAATTTACAAAACACATCTAGTTTCTTTGTTTTCTATGCAACACGAATATACAGGGTGTCCAAAAAGTATTTTTACAATTTAAAAAATTTATTATAAAGGCAATGGATAAGATATCTTTATCAGACTTGTTCTATTGTACTCAGTGGTTTTCAAAGTTTTTTAAACCTCATTTAATACATCTCTATATTGGCACCATTAGTCCCACGAAGCACATCAAGACGGTACTCGATTTCTTGCCATGTTCGCTGTAGCATAGCCTCATCAATGGTTGCAATCGCATCTGTTATCTTTTGCTTTAGTTCAGTAATGTCCTGTATCTTTGATCGATACACGATATCTTTAACATAGCCCCATAGAAAGAAATCCAGAGGTGTGATATCTGGTGAACGTAGCGGCCACGGAATTGGTCCATCCCTTCCAATCCAACGGTCTGGAAATGTTTGATTGAGGAACTCACGAACATGCAGTCCCCAATGTGGTGGGGCACCATCTTGCTGGAAAATGATGGTCTGTTGAAGGTCCTGGAGTTGTGGTGCCACATATTCAGTCAAAAGGTCAAGGTAGACATTTGCAGTAATTGATCTCTCGTTGAAGAAAAATGGACCAATAATTCGATTGCACATAATCCCACACCAAAAATTCACTTTGGTTTTTGATT
>NW_013669566.1:34083-55110 GCF_000517525.1 Limulus polyphemus | reverse complement strand
ATATCTTATCAATTGCCTTTGTAATAAATTTTTTAAATTGTAAAAAGACTTTATAGACACCCTGTATATATATTTTTAAAAGTACCTAACTCTCCATGCTAAAGACAACTGACAACCAACTATAGTGAATGAACTTGGTAAGTGGTTAATAAAAACTGCTTCACATTATTCTCCAATAATTTTCTGGGAGTGACAAATGGTACTTGTTTTTCTTGAATTTTGAGCAAAGAAACTTAAGGGCTATCTGTGTTAGCATCCACAGTTTAGACTAGATAGACTAGAACAGCATTTCTCAACCTTTTCAATACCAGGGACTGACTCGTTGTCTCCTTAAACTTTTGAGATACAATAAAAAACTATCATCATTTACATATGAATATTCTATCAATGTTATTTGTTTGATTTTGTAAAATCCCACAGACTGGCAAGGTGATTGAAACACTGGACTAGGGGAAAGGCAGCTCATTAACACCACCCACTGCCAGCTCTTGGGCTACTACTCTTTACCATCAAATTATAACACCCCCCTCCATACAACTGAAAGGGCAAGCATGTATGGCAACAGGATTCAAACCCATGATCTGCAGATTGCAACTCAAGTGCTCTAACTGAAAAATAGCATTCTGAAGAAAAAATATATATATATTTTAATATTTGTTTCATATATTTTAATGTATATCTTATTATCTTATATTTTCATATTTGCCAAACAAATACATGCAACATCACTTTATTATCTTATCTTCTTGAACTATCATTAAATTAATCTTTCATTGACAATAACTTACAAAACTCTGATATTTTAGGCTATCCAGGGACATGTAACTTTTTACATAAAAAAATAATGGTTTGGTCATTTCAGTTGTAAGAACTGCTACTGTTTTAAAAATTATTTGAAATGTTACATATACAAAGGATATTAATAATAAAAACAGATGTTTATTTGTCACAAGGAAAGATAATATCTTTATTAGAAATTTCAGCCGACTGGTAATGGTAATTGTATTAGTGAAACTAGATGGCTAAAATGTATAATAAAGATTTTAGCTTTCATTGTGCCAAAAAAATGTCATTTTTTTTTAACTCTTAAAATAGGAGCACAATGTACCTGAAAAGAAATTATGATACAAAGGATATACCCAATATCATGTAAAACAAACAGACAAAAGCATGTTTATAGACAATTTAAAGCCTTAGCAATCAAATTAGAGCATGAATATAGATATGGTGATAACTTTGCATCCTCTAATATTATGTAAAAGGTACAGAACTGGTCTGTAAGCAGAGTATTGCTAAGAAATCTGTTAAAATTACGAAACCATAACAACAACAACAAAAAAAAAGAGTTCTTATCAATAAAAATAGTACATATATAGTCAATATCATACTTACTGGATTAATGAAAGTGCAGTCATTATTGGTCACACAAAATGGGTCATATTTGTCTCCACAAACAACAATATCAGGGAGAGGATACAGCCATAAGCTGTGGTCATATTCCCAGTACACAGGTGCAACATTCAGTGGTAGAGGGCACAGGTGGGCATTAGCTACCAAAGTTTTCACAAACTGGTAAAACAGATAGAGTATGAGAAGGGTATATAAACTGTAAAACTTCAGCACTCCCTCAGTAACAGACATTACAACACTTCATATCTATATAACCTAAGTATGTGATCTTTAAATGAATTTTATTTTTAAGTCCCAAGTACTGTTTTTTTTTTTTTATCTATTCCAAATGTTATAAAATATTGGAAAAAACATTATGAATTGTTCATATGATAGTAACTTTTTGATATTTCTACCAGAGTAAACTTTGGTAGATAGCAAACAGGAAACAAACTTGATACTTACCCAACTAAACCTGGGTAAATATTAAACACAAAAATACTCGATACATACCTGAGTAAACGTGGGTAGACATTAAATACAAAAATACTCGATACTTACATGAGGAAACGTGGGTAGACATTAAACACAAAACACTAATTCTCTTACTTTAGAAAAACTTTATATCTGAATTTTGGAATGGTCTAGTATACTTTAGGTAGAGATAAGATGTTTTTAGCTTAATGTGTAATAAAGGAGTGTTATAAATTCAACAACCATAAAGACCACGAGGTTGCACTTAAGGACTGTTAATAATATTTTTTATAATTTCTCAATAAGCTATAGCATCTAAATTGACAAATACTTAGACATAAACAAAAGTAAAGTTTTCAAATCCTGCTAAATCCACTGAAAAAACATCCACATGGTCTGTATGTTTTTATGTATTCATCAAGATCAAAATTGAATATTAACTGTTCCAAGCATTTGGAATTGCCTCAGGAGAGAGAATCATTTCATATCTATTAAACATATACAAGTTTAACTTGTACTCTCAGACAGAAGTTTTTTGAAAGACTTAGATTAAAATAACACATTTAGGTACCTTAGAAATGATATATATATACTGGATGGTTGCTCTCCTGGTTTTACCACTATGTCCAATTTTGCCTACACAGAAGGATCTACAATCAGGAGAATGCAAGAGATCAAATAAAGGTCAACTAACTCATTAACTATTTCAGAAATACATTTTCAGTATCTCTATGGTTTCATAATATTAGATGTAAATCTAACATGTTGAAAAATATTACATGAATAAGGTTGATTCAAAATATATATTTTTTGTATTCCCAATTGAAATAATGATTGGAATCCATGAACAGATAATCCAAATGATATGTAAGGTTGCATATGATTTTGTTTGTTTGTTTGTTGTTAAGCACAAAGTTACTCAATTAGTTATCTGTGCTCTGGCTACAACAGGCCTAAAAAAACCTAATGTTTAGTGTCATAAGCCTTCAGATTTCCCACTGAGCCACCAGGAGTGGGGGATGAAGGCAAGTTACATATGAAAAAACACAAAAGTGGAATGTATTCATAATTTAATCTTGACTGAAATTTTGTTTTAAAAAGTTCAAAACTGAATGAATAATACAGTCAAAACATTAACCCTATGTGTATGAGTGAAGGTCAAAAAGTGCATGTCACTACCTTTACCAAAGTTACATTTAAAATTTAATAGAACTACTTTACTGTCAATGTATGTCAATAAACTTTGCATCAAAATGTAGTTTATGATTTAAATTTTATATTATCCAAGTTTGATTTCTTATTTTCAAAAGGAAATATTTGGATAAATTCTCAGTTTTAATTTCTCTGTATCACCTAACACTTCTTCGACCCAAGTTATCCATTTTAGATATTATCTCTCCCCTGTTACGAACTCCTGAGTTTAACATAAATTACTCACTTATAGATATTTCTAAGACATAATCTAGATTAATAGCCTTCCAACTTCTTGCTTTAGTGAGATATAAACCAGAAAGTCATACCCATATGCCATGCTCTTCTATCACATCCTGTTTTTCAGAAAATGTCAATAATTCTCTCTCAAATTTGCTAT
Organism: Limulus polyphemus; assembly: GCF_000517525.1. Taxonomy (NCBI): domain Eukaryota; kingdom Metazoa; phylum Arthropoda; class Merostomata; order Xiphosura; family Limulidae; genus Limulus; species Limulus polyphemus. Next base: position 51,656 of record NW_013669566.1, on the reverse strand, counting down.
TGGGTTATTTAGAACTGATAGAAAGAGAATAGTTCAATTTTCTGAATTCCTAGTATGGCTAGATCATTCGAAACCAACTTGTGAATTATTTGGCTTTTCAGTTTCATTCTTTGCTATTGCTGACTCACCTCAACTAGCTAACAGAATTATCTTAACTCACTTACAGCTTAATTAAATTGCATTATTTGTATATGTTATTATTTTGTGTTCTAAACTACATACTTCAAATAAGTATAAATTAAGTAAAGTAATATTAACAATCTTTCTGAAGAGTAGGATTAACTTTTGTCTAGACTTTCAAATTTTTTCTAAATCTAGGTTTACTACCAGAGTATTTCATAAATAAATGAGATCTTTATGAAAACATTTACCAAATTTGGTACATTGACTTGTTCTTCATGTTCCCAAGGCATATACACACAGCTACGACACATTTTTGCAACCATATCTTCTCGAAAAACAGTAATCTCTTGAGAACAATACTGGATACGACATGGATTTGTTGCAAACACTGAGTTTGGTATTTTATTACAAAAATCTTCAACTAATTTACCAGGAATTGAAGGTCTGTGTGTAAAAAGAAAAAAAAGTTCAGTAAGTTGCAAAATAATAAGATTTTGATAACTGTAATTTTGAGAAACAAAAATAAGATATACATCTTAAGAGTGTAATATAATTGTTGATAAAAATTTAATGAATATCCAGTGTTCTTATTCCTTCTTTGTTCAACAATACCAAGTATAAAACAATTTAATCACAGTGACCTGTTGCTTATATTAGCTAAGACGCACTATAATAAACTGCTTTAATGGTATTGAAATAAAGTAAATGAAATGTTGAATTTAAAACAAACTTTTTGCTGTTGCTTATTTTGAAATACAAGTTTCTTTTTTTGCTGATTTAAAAGTCCTTTTTTGTGTGCTTATTTCAAAGAATAGATTAGACAAAAAAAAAATCAACTAACATTTTGTTTACAGCAAGTGTATTAACTAGCTTACACTTTTTAACTTTACACAATGAAAGAGGCATGATCATGATAATGCAGTCTAAGACTATTAACAAGAAGTATGAATGTTCCACAAAGGAACACTTTCATTCTGATACTATAAATATCAAACTAACTTTACCTAGGAAGTATAGTTGTTAACCCTGGATCACTTGGTCCTGGTACAAACACAAACTGAGAGTTCTGAACAATGAGTGGAAATTCACTTATCATGTTTGCCAGCTTTTCAAAGCAATCTGTAATAAATGGTAAAATACAATACTGCTGACATTAAGGAACATTTGATATTATATACAAGTGTAATGACCATGTTTTTTTACTTTTTTTTTTAAACACGCTCTTGACTCTCAAAATGCATTACTGGCTCACATAAAAGTGTTATAATTTACATAAAAGTACACACTTTACTAAGGAAGGCTGCAATTCAAACCAAAAGCACGTGTAACAAAAGGGAAAATTAAATATATCAAAAATAATATTGCAGAAAAGTAATGACTCAATAATAAAAACATAGCTTTTAGTGCAAAGAATTTCTCTCAAGGAAATAGGTTTAAAAAATGTCGTCAGTTTAAATAGCAGCTATATCCAAGCAAGTATAGGTGTAAACATGAAAACAGTACAACTTATTAGGACTGATACATTATTCAATGAGAGAGAAAGAATGAAGTTAACTTCATGTGTTTTAACCACATGGTTCTTTTCTTGCCACTTTGTTTACACTTTGTAAAGATAGTAATTATACAGGTCTGTCTATTTTCAGTCTCTTGTGACCACTTGTCTCAAGATCAATGACATGCTAGGACTAACTATAATCAATTACAATGTTGATCTTGACAAATTATATCACTTACATTATTTACATACATTCAGTGTACAAATATTGAGAATGAGAATTAAGTGAGGAAGTTTAATTTGTTTTGTTTATAAAAACAATAAATTTTTATAACACTAGCTCATACTCAAACATGTGACTTGAGCTTTAATAACCAAGTCCTATTACACATTTGATATACTAATAATGATAGATATCTCTGATGATGACTATAGTGTACAGCCAATTTTATGATACCAAATAGTTGCAAATGTAGGTATCTGTTTACTCCAAAGTAAATAACCTTTTCTTCATATGACTAGTGTTTTTAGTGATTTGAATTCATTTAATAAATAAATGTGTGAATTTTATAAACTATTGGTCAGGCAAGCTTTCTATTTTATCATTTCTTCCTTTACATGCTGATAGAACTTTGGATGTTTTGCTAATTAGTCTATTTTACTTGTGCAAAAACTGAAAACCGAGTTTAACAAAAGGTCTTATTAATAGAGAAACAATAAGTAGGTTTATCAACTAAGAACTAGTATGTTAGTAATAACAAGTATAAACTCAGAGTATGCTAACACACTAATTCCAAGTATCAGCTTATTCTCGACATCAAATAAAGTTAAATGAGTAACTTTTATACAAATATACGCATACAAAATACAACAGAATAAGTGAAGTAAAAACATTCCAACCTTTCACTATCTTTGAATGACTGATTCCTTGTGGCACAGATACAAAGTTTCCCATAAGAACAAAACAGGTGGGAGGCATTTCAGAAAAACCAGCAAGAAGGATCTTTAATTTCTGTAACACCTAGAAAAAAAAAAGATTTCATTATAATTTCTGCAAAATTTTTTAATTATCAGCATCCATATGTAAAACAAATAAACCCACAAAGTATTTTTTTTCCCCTTTAAAGCTAGTAATAGAGAAAAAAGTAGCTCAAATACTTATTAAGAAGCAAAAAGTATGTTGGAAAAATTGATTTATAATATTCTAGAAGCTTTATATTTTCTAATTTTAAGGCTCAATGTGGATCATACAATAAAAAGTTATTTAAAAATAAACTATGAAGTTCTACTTATTTTAATTTTTATATTTTTAATAATTTTTTATTTAACTACATGTTCATGAATCTTATTTCAAGGTGGGCTGACAGAGTACCTTTTGAGCTAAAACTTAATAAAGAATAAAACTAAACTTTTGCCCAAACCGTAAAACATCCAATCGATCAGTAATTGTAGCAATAAAACTTTTATAACATTCTGATAAACATGTCAGCAAAAATATCCCTAACTAACTTACATTACAATGAAATAACATATTTTTAAGAACTATTTTCTTACTTAAAAAGCATAATAGCCAAGATTAGAAAGAAAAATAAACAAACATAAATTAAGTTAAACATCCACTACAGCAGAAATAGTTTAGCGAGTTAAATAGTCTAATAAGTGACTAAAAAAAACATTTTTTCTGTCTCCCATTCAAACATGTTTGATTACAACATGATTTGTAGGAGTTGAATATTTAAGAGAAACATTAAACAAGTGCACATTGGTTTGGAAAATTAAGTTATTAAAATTATTAAGTTAACCAAATATTTAAGAGAAAAATAAAAAGTCTAAAAACCTACTACAACCAAAAACACAGTTCTGTTCTGAAGTGCAGGTGGAGCCAGCAAAAATCATAATACATTCTTTTCAACCCTCAAATTACTAAATTGTTTACATATAACCATGGAGTCCACGTATAGCTTCATATTGGGTAATCTTATGTTTTAGTGTCACAACACTCAATGTAAGGAACAGACAAAGAAAAGGTGAAATCACTCATTTTCTACTAAAAATACATAGAAAATCCCAGTTGTAATTAGTAAGACTAACTATAATGTTAATGGCATTTTAGTTTACATTTTGTTTGTGAGATCACATATTATTAGGAATCCTGTAACCAACACAGTCGTAGGCCCAAAACAAGTTAGTGCATAAATATTTTAGAAATATGTACTTATAAAATTAATGGGCTCAGACCCTACTGTTGGTCTGAGGTTAAAAGGCCAATTGGAAACTAGTTACCCAAGAAACACAAACAGCAAAATGATGTTTAAGTTTTGGATTTATTACTTCTTAGAATTTATTGAGATAGATATTACTACAATTAAAAATACTCCTTTTCTATTTATTATTATTTTTTTTTTTATCATCAACTAATGTTAAGTTATAGGTCATTATATATATATATATTTAAGAGAAAATATATATGTATATATATAAAAACTATAATGGTTATTCCTTCAAACATTTACTAATATCAAATACATATTAATGATAGTTACCTCAATTTTATCTAACCAAACATCTGATAAGAATATAAACATAGCTTCAGAGTTATTTTCTTCCAAGGATTTCAACTTCTTTGATGTTCGTACGCTGGTAGCATGCGGACCCCCAAAAAAATTAGTTTTCCCAAAATGTTGCCTACAGAAACAAATAAAACATTAACAATTCATTATTAAAACACAAATTTCTTCTATCTGTACAAAATAAAAACATTTAAATGACTAAAATAGAGACTAAGCCTAAATGCAAGTAAAAATGGTAAACTGTGTAGGTTTTATATTTATATGTGAGTGTCTAAACATATAGAGGGTGAATCGTAATTTGTCCAACAATATCAGTATCCTTGTCATAGACGTTTTTCTTTTGCATATTACCTTTTATGTACCCTTCAGTTTATATGGTGCTCTCACATTATTGCAAGAATTATGAATCATCCTATATATATACACACACACACACACACACTCTCAAATACAAATATGATACGAAACAGTTCTGACCAAAGAGCTGATGAAACATAATTTACAATGCCTTGTAAGTTAAGTTAGTGTACAATTATGACTGCACAAACAAAACTGGAACTGTCATCAGTGTTTACTTCTTTAAACCTAGAACTTCTGAGAGAAGATCCATTTGGACCTTATGAACTTTTTAAACACATTTTGCCAAACTATTTACACACCAAGTTACTTGTGGATCCATAACTTTGTTGGCTGTAGGGTTCCTAATAACATATGTGCCACACAAAAATATCTAAGTAAAAATACCATTAGTATTGCAATCAGTTCCACTATTACTACTAAGTTCTCCTATGTATTTCACCAATGCTGTTTTTCATTTCTTTAAGCGAGTGTTGTAACAGGCAAAAATGTGAAATTTACCTAATATGATACCATATGTGGACCCCACTGGTAATGAATGATATCAAAAACAAGGCAGTAATTTGAGATTCAAATAAAAATTTTTTTCAAACAAACAATTTTGAATGTAGTTATTAATTCTGATAAGCAAGTGAACAAAATATGAAACATTGAAATGTATTTACAAGTATACCCTTCATTTAACTTAAAACTCTCTCCCATTCTTGTATACCTCTTATGAAAAGCATTTTATGTTAGTGAAATTACACATATTTATCTCCACAGAATGGTTTAAAGTCACGTACTCTGGCCTATTGAAACAATTAAATAAGTAACAACTTATTCAATGATCTCAATTCTCCAGTATTTGAGCTTAATGGATCCAAACGTGCCAAAATACTTAAAACTGCAAGGGGTCATTTCAAAACATATCCCATAGTGACTCAAATGAACAATACCTTTCTCAAACATACTGTTGGTGTGAGCGTGCTTTGTAGTCACTAAGAGAAAAACCTATACAATGGATAGGTGAAGTGAAGAAAAATGTCATCGGCCATTATTCAGTTCCTCATATTATAAAGCCTTTTTGAATAGTTAAAATTAAAAAGGTTTACTTTCTGTCTCATTAAAATTGATTTATTTTTAATTAACTAATCCATATGTGCATCTTAATTACAATAAAAAAAGTACATACAATGTGGTACTTGCTGGTTCTGGAGGAGGAAATCCAAGAGCAGAGACATGGAAAATGCTATCTTCATAAACTCCTTCAGCTAGCACAAAACTATTCTCTGTAAACAAACCACCTTTATATACCTAATAAGATGTTAAGGAAAATGCTACAAATCCTACACTCATAACTAACATACTGATTTATAAACATAAATATACTTGAGTTATTTTATTTCCTTAAGTACCATACTTATGCAATGAAATTTTAACTTTTAAAACACTAATTTTCATTATGTTTTTCTTTATATTAATTAAGAAAAAAAGTATATCATTTTGTAGACAAGATAACAGTTTTGCTGAGATCAAGAGGTACAGCTCCTGTGGGATCCTCCAGGAAATATTTTCCCTAAAACAGTAGAAGCTTTAAATAATACATAAAAAAAATTACAAAACTAACTTTTCATTACGGATAAGATTAACATAATACAGATCAGTTATTAACAATTTTATTCCAAACTGGCTAGGCATATGTATGTCACTTACCTTGACATTTTCTTAAAGTGTTTATCATTTAGTTTCAAATATTGAAAAATTAAAGGTTTTAGGACCTTAGAATAATGGAAATGACTATAAGAAATGACGAGTTTCAACACAGTGAGTCTTGTTAAGCCTGTTACAGGGAATTTTATCAGATGCATCTTCCTGCAAAGACTTAAAAGACATTTTATGTATGCAAACTACCAAGATAAATGGCCTTGATATCAAATCAAAATTAAGTTCTACCACAATAAAGCCAAAATAAGGTTATGAATATCAAAATAGTTTTGTGGTACTTCTAAATTTTATATGTTTACGTGTTTGTAATTCTTATATAAATCTTAAAGTAAATATTTCAAATACAAATGTTTCTTTTAGTCACATTGAATTGCATTTGCAGGCCATCAAGATTAAGGTGTTTCTTGCTTCAATTACTGTTTTTATAAACTCTTCAAATTAGAACACAAATTCTTATAGTTATTCTCTAATAAGCTACATGTATTAAAAACCTAAAGGATTTATGGGTGTTAACATGTAGATATTATTATTATTACAATATACTGTTGCAACTTTCCATATTTAAGCAGTAAAGTCTTCTCTATTTTGAATTATTTCTTTTGAATTGTATCTAAAGGCATACTGTTAAAAAAAGTTGATTCTGCCTTTAAAGTAACACAATATTAGGCTTAAGATTGATTTGTCTTTCCACTAACTAAATGTTATGAATGGAAAGCCTCAAAGAATTCGAATAAATATTCAGACATGTTATTTAGGTCTGATATTTCAGATTAGACTCGAGATGCAAAAAGCATGCATTTATGCATAAATATTAGTGAAAGAAAAGAAAAAATTATCCAATGAAAATTTTTGTACTTTGCAGTACACAGTGAAAATATATGTTAATTGCTATTTCTCAGTACTTTAAAAATAATTCATAACTGATTACAAAATTGAAGATAAAAAGTAACTTAACTTTTATAATTTAAATAACTTGTATAACTTATTATTACATTATTGGTTAATCTTGTTGGAAGTAATTTTGAACTATTGATTTTTGATAAAAAGGTATAATCAGGCCTGTTGACAAAATTAATCAAATTTTCCTACCATACAGATACGACATTACGATCAGCCTAATTTCAGATAAACTCAACAGTAAGAATGGACAGTGATTTTAGACATCCCTAATAAGAACCTTTTGGAAATAATCAATAGATCTTAATTAAGAGTCTAGAAATCTTCCACATGTGAAAATGTTAAACTGACCTTTCAATGCTCAGAAACAGTCTGTTTTTAATCAAGTTACTTATACAGAATAAGTTTACACAAAATAATAGGAAAAACTGCAAACTTTGAAATAACAACTAGAATCACTAATAAAAAAAGTTTAAGAATTCCATGGTGGTATTAACAGACCAAAAATGAGTTTAAATGCAGAAAACTGACCATGTTACTTGGAATGTTAATAGTAAACACCAAGAAACAAAGACTGTGAAAAGTTAAAAAAAAAAGTCTATATAATTATACAAGAATTTACTAGAAGTGCACATCCAGAAAAATTCAAATGGAGTGAAAATTTAAAGGCATCTCTCACACTGATATATATATATAAAAGCAAAAAGTAAAAACTTAGTGCATATGACTTGTCAAAAGAAAGAGTTAAAGGTATATGGTATTTTTTCACGTTCAATGCCATTAGGAGATATCAATGAATATTTAAGACTTTTCATACTTATAAGTTACGTGATATCTTGTCTTAGAGTGTTTGAATTGATGGAAAAAAAACTTAAGTAATTTCAAAACATGTGAAATTAATTTTACAAATATACAAAAATTAGGTTAAAAATCAGATACACTGAATAACTAATGATCTTAACAGTAAAATATGGAAAATCTATCTATCTATCTATATATATATATATATGCAGTATTCTAATTTCAATGAAATAAAAACTTAACTTGATCTTGGTACTTAAACATTTGAGTAAAATTGTTGAAAAATAAATAATGACACTACATACTTCTTTCATCTGAGTCAGCATGCCCAAGACTATTAAATTTCCTTGTTTTGATGATGTTCCAAGTAAAAACTCAACAGGTTTAAGAGTGAAAGACTGTGGTTGCAAAGGTGAAAGTCCAGTAATAACTGGTGGAGAAAACAAGCTGTGTCGTATAGTTCGCTGGTAAACTAAATCATATCTTTGTAGGAAGATGAATGCTTTAGTATTGGCATCAGAATGAAGATTAATTGACCCAGCATCTTTCTTTGAGGTAAACCGTTTCATTTCAGGGCTAAAATACACCAAAATCATAGACTTGTAAGTATCAAATTTCAAATACAGTATTATATCTATTCTTTTTAATTTTGTTATAATTATCCAATCTACAGATCTTTTATATAATTCTGATCATTTTTTTATGAAAATAGTTAAAAGAAACTTGTGTTTTATTTTACAAGAGGTTATGTGTCAGAAATACTGGATCAAGTCAGAGGAATATGAAGCAAGTGTGAATCAATGTAATCCTATGGGAGAAAGTCATATGATTGTTATAATTCAAGAAGGCTAACTATTGATTTAATCTTGGTTTTCTGAAGTTAATAGCAATGGATTCAAGAATATCATTTCATGTTCTTGAAGCCCTTTCTATCAACATTAGAAAATTAATGTTAAATCAGAAAATGCAGGTTGATCCTTTGCATTAAAAATTGTGACAGAATTTAAAACCAGACTGTAATGGGCATAAATTACACAGCTGAAAGAGGATAATTAAATACCTTTCATGTTAAACTTTCAAATCTTTAATGAATACTACCATCCATAATTAAAGCAAAAGAAAAAAACAACAACCTTTGTTCCTATTTACAACCACTAAAAATGTAAGCAATAGTGTCACTGCAGATGAATGTTTCTAATAGGTGGTTTTAACTTGTGACTAAGTAGTGAATGACTGATACTGAGAAAAATAATAAGCTTGTGGACTTGATAAGTTCCTGTAGATTTAAGCTGTAATACAGATCTTACTAATGTGTTTGAAGAGGGCTAATTGATTATATAAAAAAACTGATGCATGCTCCTTGATACTTGAATTTAATGATTGAAACTTAGATCCAATGATATTGATATATGTTCAAAGAGTCATACATTTCAGGGAGTCTGTTTTTGTATCTGATAAAGTGACTAAGGCAAAGTTAAAGTTTGAAGACTATTATTAAAGACTCTTGTTAAGGACTTCAGTATTTTAATAAATGTACAAGGAACAGTGTCCTCACTATCAAGGAACCACTACTTATTCATAAATTAAAACTGTCTATTACAAAATGCATGTAACTATTAAAACATTAAACTTTCTATCTCCTACAATATGTGACTATTAAAACATTACCACTGTATCTCCTACAATATGCATGTGACTGTTAAAACATTAAAACTGTATCTACTAAAATATGCATGTACCTATTAAAACATCTCTAGTAAGCTGTTAAGTCAAAATTAATAGAAATTATGGTTAGTTTTTAAACCAAATGATAAATAAAAGTTCAAGAGAAACTGCATACATTATGTTAGCTTTTAAATATTTACATAACTACATAAAATACCTACAAGTTTTAGAAATATGATAAGCATATAATACATTGCCTTTTATTACAACTCTTAAAGTCAAGTTTATAACTGAACATATACAATGACTAATTTCCAGCATTAACAGCAAATGAAAGAGCCTAGCAAGAAGGTGCTACTAGAGATTGCCTTTACACTAAATTTAAAACACAAATGTCTTTTTAAAAGCTCATAATAAACATGGAATTATAAATAAAACAGAATAAATGAATCAGTGTTTTTGCACATGTTGTTTGAAGATTTATTCAACATAAACTTCTGTCTCCAGTGCTGGAGTCTTCAACATGTACAAACATTTGTACCAAAGCTTAAGTAGACTGTTGTTAGTCTAGAGCATACTTAATTTTTTGAGTAATGTCCTTTATTCTAGGGAAAATGCATGAAATGTGAAGTAATATAAAGGTCAAATTCTGATTATTATACTATCAAGGTCAGAGTCAGTTGCACTTTAGCTCATTTATGTAAGCTCCCTAATTTCTCTCTCTTTTTTTTTTTATAACATATAATCAATAAACATTATTGAGAAAAAAGATAAAACACTGAAAAGTGAATTTCAAAAATATAGTTGCACCACTCTGGTTCTCAACATTTGAGTTATAAAACTTGTAATTTCCTAAAACATAATAGAAAAAAACAGCCATGAGGTAAAAACTAAAACTTGTGTGAACCAACTATGTAAAAAAAAGTAGATATTCTGAAATTTGAATACAAGGAATAATTGTGAAAAGATACATACTCGTATGCCAAGGCTGGAACAGAGTAGGCACTAATAATATTTAAAAAGGCTTCAGCTTCTTCCTTTTCAGGATCAGTAAACTCTTTTAATGCCTTTTCAATTACGGTCTTGTCAACAAAAGATGATGTTAATGGTTGACGTTGCACTGCTTCCACAATCTTTGTAAGCCACTCTCCTCTTTCACATTCTTTGATGGGGCTCAAAAGGCTTAGAAGGTACTTTCCTGCATCACTATGAAAATATAAAAAAAAATATAACATTTTAAAATAAATAATTTGATTTTAACAAATATCTTACCATCATAATATAAAATAGGCTTAACATAATTTAAAAACTAAATTTCTTATTAGAATATTTTTACTCTTATTTAAATGTTATTTCTAACAAGTTATAATTCAATGTGAATTAGTCAATCACATTTTCATAAAAATGTCACCAAACAAATTTTGGAATACATTCACTCACTGTTCAAAAGTTAATTATTTGTTATATCACGACACCCACACTATCCACAACAGTAATAAAAATTCAACAAACATTTTAAGCTGAAGTTTTAATCAGTTTTAGTCAAAAGTTCAAAGCATAAGAAGAATGTTTAATCTCTGACTTATGTTTTATTTGTATAAAAATAAATAAATATATGTCTAGTCAGTCATTAGCAGAAAGTATAATATACATATCTTGGTAGCAAGTAAACACAATACTCTTGATTTCATTATTTTTTTCACATTTTTTTCAAAACTGTTGTTTTCCTTTTGAAGTCCATTATGCTAAATATTAACTAAGTGTATTGTGCTGATACAATACTAATCAACACCACAACTGGTAATAAAAAGATTTTTTTTTTTCATTGTAAAATTCAACTGATATTTATTGAAGGCTGCTATATGTTTGTTTATGCGTGAAGTGTTTGTAAATCGCAGCATTTAATGGTTTTAATGACAACCTTGGCAGTTTGTGTCAGGATTTTTAAACAGTATATTTATTTCTTTGTGCAACATAACACATCTTCATTTCAATTGCCTTTAAAACTAATCTTCATTTTTCAAGAAATCATTGAGTCCCATCTTAAACACTAGTGAGCTGCTAGTCTCACCTATTGTAGATGGCAACTCATTCCATAAATTTATCACCCTGTTGGAAAAATAAAACTGAAACCTAGCTTGTCTTTTCCAAATCTTAAGATTAGGTCCTCTCATCCTACTGTCTGTATAATCCAGCACACACAAAACAATCTGAGCTCTTTATCCTGTCAATCCTTTGAATAAAATTTTAAACTCTAATATTATTTCTTTTATCAAGAGATCTTGACATATCTTTATAAGATAACCCTTTGATCTCCATAATAATCCTAGTAGCCAACCTCTGAACCCTTTCTAAAACTATACACAATATCCCAAGGCTAAACCTAGTGAGCTTGTCTTATTAATCCTATCTAAAAATTACAACAGGTCTTGACATTGATGCTGACATAAGCTATTATAACCTGTTGCTTTAAATATAGTCCCAGCAAAGACAAATATAGTCATAGCAAAGACATAATGGAAGGATGATAGGAGACAATAAGGCATAATGGGTACACCACTGACTTCCTTTTTAGCATTTATAAATGTGTTAATTAAATCCAACATTCCAAGTCTGTCTGAGAGAAATGTAGTAAATGGATACATTTAAAGATACCTTATTCTTTTTAGGACTTTCAGCATACAGATATTAATTATGGTTATTAAAATGATAGTGATGCAGGTTCTTAAGTTGTTGAGAAGTTCATAACAAAAATATTGAATCATTTGGTGCCTAGCTTCAAATGCTATTCAAGTGTTTTTGATTTCTCCTAATAATACAGTTTGATTTCTCTCAACAACTCTGAATAAGGAATTTAATTTCTAGTATTCTTTTGACTATCTGTTGTCATTAAATAATTGTTCATTAAAATTATTTTTGGATGAAGGCAGCCAAATTGATATACAATAATAAATGCCAGATAAGAAGTTAATTAAAAAAATAAATAGTGTAATGAAAATAGAAATGGATAGGCACAAAATATTGCATTTTATTAAAAGTATTTTAAAACTTACATTTAAACAATAAAACAGGCCATGTTAATTAACTTGTATAAATGTGGTTTTGTTTTACACGTTTTCTTGAAAATCTTTGGGTATGTTTTGAAATATGAAGAGTCATGTCAGTGCACGAGTAGTACTAGTAGTAACACAAACATTGTACTCAGCATTTCCGACGTTTATTTTCAGTCACCTGTGTTGACACTGAGTGTGAAAGCTGCAGCACAACACTTATAACAATATACATGTTTGAACTGAATAGTATTTCATTTTTGTAAAGTGGTGATACCAGAGAAAGGAAAATCATAATTTTTCTTACCTAAAAGTGTTAAGATAAAAACATGCTTGAAAGTTGCAAACCTCTGTGGGTTTATTTAAATTGTTTTCCATTAATAATATAATTTTTAGTTTTCGTTTAGAATCGGGGATATATTTTAAATATTATAATTACACATCACTAACCTAAATTCTAAACTGCTTGCAAAGGTTTATATAATTTATAAACAAATTAGATAATTTATGCAATGCACTAACTGTAAAAGACAATGACGATTAGTGATATTTACATTTAGTTAGTAGCAGTAGTAAAAAATATTTATTAATTTGAACTTTAGTTTAATACTTTACTGACTGCCACTACTAGCAGTTTAAATGGATATTATTAAAAAGTATATTATTATGTATTTACCTGCGAAGAGTAAGGCCACTAATTTGAAAAGCCATAAAAGCTTGATTCTTTAAATTCAGTGACATAATTTTTATGACACAACAAAAATACACCAAACCTTTATATTTGAAATATTACAACTTTAAAATTACATGAGTTTTAAACTCTTATTTTTATGCTTCAATTTATCATACACCGAAGAAATGTTTTTCGCGCCCCAATATAACACGATCGCCCTCTTGTAACAGTTTATTTTATTTTTCTAGCAACTTAAATGTCAGATATATTGCAATTACCAAAAATGCTCATTATCAAAATTCGATTATTCTCATGTAATAACAAAAATAAACTATTATCAACTATTTTGCAAAGTGAGAAAAACCCTAAAATTATGAATGCTATTTTCTTACAAGTTACAGCTTTTATAATAAGGAAAAATATTCTTAAAACAGATGCGACGTTTCGATCACTAGTGTGGTCATTCTTAAGTGCACAAGTTTTATTTAATTGTATTTAAGAGTGGTCACACCAGTGATCGAAACGTTGTACCTGTTTTAAAAATATTTTCCTTACTGTAAATTTGTAACTGGTAATAAAATAATACTTATAATCAGTAGGCAAATTTAAAATTAAACTATTAAAATTATGAACATTATTAAGTTTTATAAGTGATATAAAATTTTAGCTTGCATATTTTGTGTGATCACAGGGCCTTTGGAAAGTAGTGAGCTTTATGTTCATTCATTTAACTACCCCCTTTTCTCTTAATTTTATAGATTCAGTTTTGCTTAAATATCACTTACTGATATGCGCACAGTTAATACAAAGTTCTGTTATTAGCCACGGGGATAGAGAAGAAATGAAGTATAAGAGAAAGAAAAGATATCACTGTGTTTACTTACAAAAATAACACATTAAGAAAATATGTAACGTTAGTTTAAAGCATCAAAGAACTGTGTAAGTACGAAAGTTGTAAATTCCGATACGGTCCATTACCTCTTCTGACATAAATAGCTATTCTTGTCTAGTGCTGCCCCTATATGCAATTTTTTTTTCGCACGCCACAAGCCTTGAACTCCCACATGGTTCAATTGCGTCTCACATGCAAATCATTATGTGACAACCCTCCACCAATAGGAGTGTGACACATCCTCCTGACGCATGTGACTCCCTCTATTCGATTCTACTGAACTATCACTTCTCGTTTGGCAATACTATCGTCAAAATGTTTTTTGAAATTTAAAACCAAATGGGGATAGTTTCTATTTTTTCACCAAAACTTATGTTTCCTCTTCGAAAATGTTATCTTTTACTTCCAACAAAATTACTTAGATCTCAGGTGGTGGTACTCGACTGAGGAATTGTCAGCTTTAATACACTGCCTGTATGGGGGCAAAATCTGTTAATCCTATCCCTTTTTCTCTAGCCAAGTTTTCCAGCCTTAGTCTTCCCCTATTGCCTCTCCTACTGTATTGGTCTCCTTTCTGAGGTGTTCCACGTATTTCTTGGGGATTTTCGTGAAATAACTTCTTCCTCCTTACCTCCATGTTGGGGCGATTGCTATCTCTGGCTTTTTCCCTACTAACGTGGCTTCTTTGCTTTTGGGATGGGATACTGTCTTGTACCAAGTTCGTTTCCCTTCCACTTCCAATTGGTACTTATAGATAGCACTTTTCCTCCACTGGTCAGTTTTTTTGGAGGTGTTATTTCTATGACTTTAGCACCACATTGGGTATCTGTATTGCTCCATTGCTTTTTTTTCTTTTTTGGTTGCTCGTTTGTCTCTTTAGCCATCTTCCCGTCATTTACTTGTCCTACATCTTAAATTCATCTATTAGTCATGTATTCTCGATACAGTTTGGAGTTCTGTGATAGATCTGTCCCATCTTAACCACTTCTGAGTTATTTCCTATGTTGTTTTTTATCACACTACGGTGAGCCTTTTCTCCGGGATGCCTATGGTCGAAGTTCATATTTTCCATCCCTCGTTGTGCTGTCTTACGTTTGTTCACCATGGGGTTGGGTACTAGTTTCGTGCCTTGCTTTTCGAGTTTGTTTCAGAACTGCATGTCTTTGTCACCAATTCCTCATCCACTTGCCTTGGCTGGCTATGCATTCAGACAGGATGGGGACCTGTTTATACCTTTTTTTTTCTCATCTCATTCTTCATCTTCCCTGGGTGATTTCGCTCATCCTTGCCACTCTGTGTCTGGTCTTTCTGATTGCTCCTTCCTGGCCGACACAGATCTGGTTTTCTCAACTCGATCTGTCCTTTTTGTTCTGGATCGATTTTTCCTACCCTCCACTTTGGGGCATGCACTTCTTTTTTTTCTTCATTTTCATTTCCTTCCATCTCCTACTTCTAATCCCTATTGGATCCGGTTGGCCTTCTATGTCCTGTACCTACTCTGGGTTGCTTCATTGCTTTCAAGACTTGTTTCCGTTGGTTACCTTTCCTGCTGTTTCATTCCCTGGCACCACTCTTCTGTTTGTGACTTTTTCCTCCCTCCTTTTTGATCTGATTGGCCTTTTCTTCCTTATCTCCCTTTTCACCATATTCAATTCCTGGTGTCTTCACTCTGCTTAGCTTCCCTTTTATCTGCATCTCAGCCTCATCATACATTGGAGGCACTTCTTCCGTCGAGCATTGGGACTACACTTCATATGTTTATCTCCCATTATCTGTCTTGGGTAGCTGCCATTGAATAAATCAGGAGTGGTCTGCTCTTCAAAATAGGGTTTTGTGGTCTCTCATTGCACTGTCTCTGGTGTTGACATTCCTTTTCTTCCAGTGGAGTATGGGATTCCTTACCATTTTCCAGTTCAAACACACTGGGGTGGTGGATCATGGATAATGATATACAATACAAATAATGACAAAACCGTTCAGTTGAGAGTAGAGCAGTGGTGTTCTGCTGGTATAGATTAAAAGATGCCCTCCAATCTGATGCTCCATATTTGTATGGGTTTATCTGTGGAGATGTTGCAACTTAGTAGTGAGCAGTCAAAACTGCAGTTCACCCCTTCAATTTGGATCCCTCATTCTTCCCCCACATGGAAGTCGGTTCCCAGTGGCTGGGTTTTGGATTCAGAGCTGAACCAATAACCATAAGTCCTCACATGTATTATAGGTGTCTGTTTCCTCACTCATTTATACTCTTGTTCCCTCCACCCGTGTTATGGTTCACAGCAGTGGAACTTGCAGATTAATATGATTCTTCCTCTTACACTGATTTTCTTATTCTGAGGATGTTGTTGCACTGGGGGTGGTTCCTGTTGGATTGGTTTTAAGTGAGATAGTTTACATTACAGATACATCTTTACCATAGCAACTGTCCAGATGTCGGGTTCTTGTGTCAGTCAAACAATTTATCACATTGCTATTGTGTGTCCCATCATAGATCGGGGAGTACTGAACTTCTGAATTTGAGGTGACAACGGTATGGTCCTCTTTCTTATCCCCACCTGATGGCTAGGTTTTGGATTGTAGTTTATTTGTCACCAGTATAATTCTCTTTCCTACTCCCACATGGATGTTGGTTTCCGATGGCTGGGTTTTGGATTGTAGTTGCCTTACCGACAGTATGATCCTCATCCTACCCCTGTGTGGATGTCGGTTCCTAGCAGCTGGGTTTTTGATGCAGTTGCCTTGTACAGTTTGTCGTGTCTTAGCCACTCTTTACCTAGAGGCACATCCTTTTACTCTCACCCAGATTGATATACTCCATGGGATTGAGATTCCAATATCATGTGGTTCGGATTCCTATCCAGCCACTGTTCTCTCCCTTTTGGATGTGCTCCTCCCATGTCTGAAACACCTCTTTTCACATTGAGTGGAGTATAGAAGAGGTGTGGTCTCCCATGTATTATCCTCTACTGCAAGGATCTATTCTTTTAGGGTGTTCTTCGGATGATTTTAAAGGATGCTTATTTCTTTCCCTCACACTGGTCTCTCCACCTATTCAATGTGGGATTCTAGCTATTTGTGTGGAGGATGTAATATACCATATCAGAAGTTATAATTTTCCTATACTGAATATATATATATACAATAAGTACTTCCCACCCGTTCACCCTACTGAAAACCGGTGCTTTTATTTTCTGCCAAAACTCGAAGTGATAGTTCGGTAGAATCGAATAGAGGGAGTCACATGCGTCAGGAAGGTGTGTCACACTCCTATTGGTGGAGGGTTGTTGCATTATGATTTGTATGCGAGACACAGTTGAATCTCGTTGATCTAAGAGTATGTGGG
>NW_013669566.1:28047-33219 GCF_000517525.1 Limulus polyphemus | reverse complement strand
TTAACTTTTTTCCAGGTGTATATTTACATACAAGTATTTTATAATTCAAAACAATCGATCATTTTATATTTAAGTTAATGGTAATATAATCTTCATTACATTTTTTAAGTTTCACAGTGAGTTGGTTTCTATTACAAATCTCTTGTGCTCTTAAAATGTGGTTATACTATTATATTTACATTTTAATAAAGTACAGTTTTTTTCTGAGTTACAACCAAACCTGTAACCAGTTCTAGAAGTAAAAGGGGGGGGGGTCTTTTTAGTCTAAAGTGTAACGTTAGTGCCCACGGACAATTTTTTTTTCTAAAATATGTAACAGTTCTTTTATTATCACTGCAAAATACATTTCTGGTAAATTTCCTCTGATAAGTATGAAAATGCTATTTCCACATGTATGAACAGCATTACAAAAGCAATTATATAATGAGAGGCCTTCATCAGAAAAAGGACAAAAAATAGCCAAGTGGAACTCCAGTGGGAATGGAGGGTTCGTTTTCACCTCCCCAAACTGACTATGGGCTTGGCTACAACATGGTTCACTACAGTATATTTTTTGGTCCATAACTTTTACAAATAGTACTATACATGAATGTCTCTGAACCCGTATAAAACAATTCCCAGTAGTGTAGATGTGCACAGAAGTTTTTTCCTGTATAGCTTTCAAGGAACAATGTAAGTTGAAATCACACATGACAATCAATTCACACTTGTACAGCTAAAACTTACTCCAATGGCACAGAAAACAGTTTATCCAACTTCTCAGTGTTTTACGAAGGTTCACACACACAAAAAAAAACTATTACATACATATACATACCCAAAATTCTCAGTGCTTGATGATGATTCAATATTAAACTCTGCTACTGGCATGCCTCTTGCAGCAACTTCTGGTGCAAACATGGCAGCTGGATACACAACTGAGGATGTACCAATCTGGTGAAGCAAAGATCTTAATAAATGTCTTTTATTTGTACAGTTCTAACAACTTTATTACATATTTCATCCCAGGTTGAATTCAACCACTTGAGCAATTTTATTCCTTCAAGATCAAACTTTATTAATGTCTTAAGTTTCCTATAAGAGCAATACCAAGTTAAATCAGTCTTTTGCTTTTTCCCTGCCTTACTTAACTGTATAAAAGATCACTTGTTCTTCAACAGATAGTGATTAATATTTAATAACACTAAATTAACAAATTGTATTCTGAAATACTTACAATTACACCTGTGGGTAAATGTAGCACAATAACAAAGACTGCCTCAAATATCACAAAAGAGTTTGGAGAACATGTATTTTTGTTGTTGTTGTTCAGTTATAGGTCTGACAGTTTATTATTGATAAAAGTTAACTTTTTCTTAACCCCCTTTTTTCATGTACTTGCCTATATCTTGTAGAAAAATAAAACATAAAAATTATTTAACCCTAAGACACAAAATCATAAAACTCAAGCTAAGTGTATCACTTAACAATTAAATAAGAATCAAAGAGTGTCATATTAGATTGTAAAATGTAATTATTAATCACAATACTTTTATCATTTAAGCAGCATTTTGACTGGCCTGTTAAATTCAGTAATTACAATTGAATTAAACTTGGTGAGTTTCAAACTCTAGTACTTAAATTAACATATAGATATTATGTATAAATTTATATTATTCTCTAGACAACAAGAAAAAGGTGGAATTACATACTTTCAAATCATATTTTCAGTTCAACTAATATAATTAAAAGGTTATTTATCAACAGTTCTTGAAGTTTTATTAAGTTTATTTTGTAAATAACATCAGATTTTCCAGTGTGTTATACATAATTTACAATTTTGATAAGCACAAAATGTTTTAAGAACAAACTAGCATAATCAGTTTTGGTGTCCAACCACAACAGCTGGACATAGGGTAACAGTTATTCACATTTAAAAAATGCATAAGGGCTGTTAAAAAAAAAGTCCCCATTAAGTCTTGTTTGTTTGTTTTGAATTTCTCGCAAAGCTATACGAGGGCTATCTGCACTAGCTGTCCCTAATTTAGCAGTGTAAGACTAGAGGGAAGGCAGCTAGTCATCACCCCCACCTCCAACTCTTGGGCTACTCTTTTACCAATGAATAGTGGGATTGACTGTCACATTATAATGCCCCCACGGCTGAAAGGGCGAGCATGTTTGGTGTGACGGGGATTTGAACCCGCGACCCTCAGATTGCGAGTCGAGCACCCTAACCACCTGGCCATGCCGGGCCCCCATTAAATCTATGGAGATAGTTAGCTAGCTGATGCTATATCTTGATTCTTTGGATTGTCTGCAGTGTATAGTTTTTCTGTCAACAAAATAGTTTTACTGCATAAACTGAAATATATTTACAGTGTGTCACCAAGCCAAAACAACCTCCAATTAGTATTGCAGTCCTTGTGGCCTCATGTTATGCAGATAGTTCATCAAGTTCAATTTAGGTCACAATCATATTTACCAAAACTCTTTGATAGTCTGAACTTGCTAATAATTAATATCCATTTTTGTAACTTAAACATTAACTTAGTTCTTCAGTTACAAATATTTTATGTCTACATACAACAATAGTTGGTTCAAAAACTGTATTACTGTACTTGTAACATTGCTAGTCTAAGCCACTTAAAATTAAAGTATCAAAGTCATAGCAGCCAACAGGGTCATACAGAATTATCTGTGCGCTTGTCTGTGTACACAAACAATAGCTAACTGCATGGTAAAAGTCATGACAAACAACAACAGGATTTGAACTCAAAAGTATTTTTTGGTAAGAATAAAAGGATCATTAATGGGCCCAAAAAAGTGGGTGTCATAACAGACTTGAAATGGACTCTGACAAGACCTTGCAAAACTCATTTTTGGGAATCATTGTGATAGCACCCGTCAAACATGAAAGACTGGGAGAGAATATTGATCACAAAGTGCTATGTTAGATATGCCCTAGAAGAAAAAAAGGTGAAGTTGTTTGGAAAAAAAGTATGTTTTTATGTAAACACATGATTAATTTCTATAAGAGGATTTAAGATAACAGAACTTGTATGTTGAATGTAAGAAAAAAGAATTACCCCTATAACTGAGAAAAACAATTCAAAATTTAAGTGTGAATTACTCAACAATTTAAAGAAAATCCTACTGGCAGGAACAATATATCTTGCAATAATTAAAAATAAATAGACTCACCACCAGACATAGATCACAGCTGTCTAATTCCTTCTGTGCATTCATTAAGACATCAGGATCTAAGGATTCTCCAAACCACACTACATGGGGGCGCAATAAACCAGTGCATTTCTTACATCTGGAAATAATGCAGTAAATATGATTTGAATATGTTTTTTTAAATCTGCAAAGAATTTACACAACATTTATCTTTTTTTGTAATAGTAATAAGCATCAAGTACTTTATAAATAATAATATGTAGAAACAAGACCTCTGAGCATTTTATCAAGAAAGATAATGAAAATTTATGCATTAATTTCTACTTAAAAAACATTAGCCGTCAGCAACCATTTATTTTAGAAATTTTTAGGACCTAAATCAGGTTAAACATTAGATATACAGTTGTTACTAGGAGGAACTATATTGAATTTAATATGGCCAATAAACATCTAATCTATACGGATGTTATAAGAAACTATGTACAATCTCTTAAGAGCAATGTAAACAGCTTGAATATGCAAGTATGATTATAAAGCACTTATCCAATCTATTAGTTTAAAAAACAAATGGGTGTAACTAGTGCGTTAATTACCAGATGAAGATAACAAAATTAAGGTGAATGAACAACTTAAGAACAAAAATATTGAAAGGATCCTAAGGTTATTCTAATAAAGTGAATGAACAACTTAAGAACACAGATGTTGAAAAGATGCTAAGATTACTCTAATAAAGTGAATGAATAACTCAAGAATACAGATGTCTAAAGGATGCTTATCTCATAAGGTGAATGAACAATTGAAGAACACAGATGTTGAATGGATGTTAAGGTTAATCTAATAAGGTGAATGAACAACATAAGAACACAATTGTTCAAGGATGCCAAGATTATTCTAATAACGTGAATGAACAATTTAAGAATACAGATGTCTAAAGAATGCTAAGGTTAATCTCATAAGGCGAATGAACAACTCAAGAACACAGATGCTGAAAAGATGCTGAGGTTAATCTAATAAGGTGAATGAAAATGAATACTGATGTGTCTCAAGAGATGTGCAGTCAGTGAACAACATAGTAATACAGATGTGACAAGGGCACACTAAATTGAATCTATAAAAATCAATGAATCGCATAGCTACACGGCTGCTACTAAAGGGCACTACACATACACAATTGTATATGTTTGTTTGTTGTTAAGTGCAAAGCTACACAATGGGCTATATCTGTCATGTACCCAATATGAGTATTAAAATCCAGTTTTAGCGTTATAAGCCTTCAGATTTACCAGTCAGGGGGGTTTAAGCATTTTTAGCTAGTAAGTAACTGCAGATCCAAAAATAAGATTTATAATGCACTATTTATTACAGAAAATAAAGAAAGTTGGGGAAACAGGAAATTAGGACATCAAATAGTGACAAAAGGTTGGCTGAAAATGTAAAAATTAACAGTAAGGATTTCTGTAAATACATTAAGGTAAACAAAATGTTAGGATGGGGGGTAGGAACCTTGAGGGATGATAAAGGAAGGCTAGTATCTGATGATTATGAGATGGCTGGGTTATTAAATTTAGCTTTTTTTTCAGTTTTACTAATGTGGAATACTGCTTAAATCTTCATCTTGAACAGTTGATAACCGGAAATGAAATCAAACAAGATGACTGCATTAATTCTGACCTGGTTAAGAAAAAAATTGGGAAGTTTGAAAAATTATAAGGCTCCTGGTTTAGATAATATTTCCCCAAGTGTTTTGAAGGAGGTTAAAGATCGGATATGTGAGCCACTTACTATTATCTTTTGTCAGTCCTTGAATAGTGAGCAGGTACCAGAGGACTGGACATTACGTAATATAATTCCTCTTTTCAAGGGAGGTGATAACAATTGTCCCAGTAATTATAGACCCATTAGTCTTATATCAGTTGTGGGAAAAGTTTTGGAAAGTCTGTTAAAAGATGCTTTGCAAAGTCAGTTAACAAAGTTTAGAATTTTATTGGATAGTACATCATGGTTTCACTAAGG
>NW_013669566.1:19121-27130 GCF_000517525.1 Limulus polyphemus | reverse complement strand
TGGGAATAACCTTAACAGTGTCATGAAGTAAAGGGATCTTGGTGTAATAGTCAATCAGTCTCTAAAGCCATCCAAGCAGTGTGCTGTTGCTAGTGGTAGGGAGAATAGGATTTTAGGTTGTATCTACAGAAATATTGAATAGAAGTTTAAAGAGGTTATAATTTCATTGTAAAGGTTGCTGGTTAGGTCACAGTCTTGGGCTCCTTACTTTAGGAAGGACAATGAATCGTTGGAATGGGTTACTAGAATAGTGCCTAGAATAGACAGGTTGTCATACGAGGAGAGATTAAAATCTCTCAAATTGTTTTCTTTAAAAAAAAAAAGAGTTAGAGAGGATCTGATTAAGGTGTTTAAGATTGTAAAGGGAATTGATAGTGTTGAAGTATCATCTTTTTTTCATATTTAACAGTGAGAATAGTAGGACTAGGGGACACAAGTATAAATATTTACAGGGTAGGAATCATCTTCTGCTAAGACAGTTCCATTTTTCTAACAGGGTGGTTAGTCTTTAGAATGGGTTGCCTTTGGATGTTGTAGAGGCAGTAAATTTAAGTGAGTTTAAGAAAAATCTTGATAAGTATATGAATGATAACGGTTGGTTTTATGTTTTTTAAAAATTATTTTAATTTAGTTTAGAGGATGGAACAACCGAGATTGACCAATAGGTTCCATGTTGTCCCAAAACATGATGTTATGTTATTGACATTCTGTTGAAGTAACATTTTAGATGCTAAATATAATTTATTTTATGTATTAAATGTTTATATAAATTTTCTGTCATTATGCCATAAACAATTTCATATTTCTAATCAACTTATGCATGACTTCAGGGATTGTATTGTGTGTATGGCTGATATAGTATTCTTGCTGAAAAAAATTAGTTGATTGTAAGTTTATAATAAGAAAGTTAAAATTAGTACATTATTTGGAACTACTCAACAACTGTAATATCTTACATTAACACTGATTAATTATTTCACTTATGCATTTATAGATGTGAACTGCATTACAAGTTAAATAATAAAACAAGTATTGTCTAATGTTTGAATGGCCTAAAATGTGTCACATGATTTTTATACTATATAATTTTTTAATCAATCTGATTACTATACGAAATATTTTCAATTGAAACTGAAATTACAAGAATTATCCTGGACAATGGCATAAAAAAGTAATTTTTTCAGGGTTTCCATATGTTTTTTTAAAAATCAACTGATTATTTCATGGGATACTTTTTATCGAAACTGAAATTTTAGGACTAATTCAAGGCTATAACTAAAAAAAAAGTCAGTTTTCCATGATTTCAAAGACCTGTACTAATTCTGGACACTCTTCCTAAATTCTTTAAAAAATTTTCATTAGCATGAAGTGTACTTCAAAAAATGTCAGTAGAATCTGTAAAAAGGTGGAGAAAATGGGTGATCCTGCAAAGTAAAATTTCTGTTAAAATGACAACATTGCTTACTGTGATGAATTATATATTACATTGCTTTTTCTTCCCTCATAAAAACTAATGATGTTTTAAGCATAGTATCTGTGGATTATTAACATGATCACGACATCGTGCTCCACCGGTGGTACATATGCATGTTTTCTGTTGGACGTCGTAAGCCACCCGTGGTACACAGCACTCATAAGATATAACTGTATCTCATATCTCAAGTCTTATATGAAGCATTTATTTTATACAGACAGCTATAATAAAGCCACGACTGCCATCATGTACCACTGATGGAGCACGGATGCCATGTTGAAAGGACAACTGAAATAAAACAAATTTACATGATTAAATCACTTTTTATTTTAAAATTACATCTAGAGATCGCCGTTAAATTTTTCATTGTGAGTCATTGAAGCAAAAAAAAATTAATTGAGACTTCTTTCATCAATAAGAAAACTGTTATGAAAACTCTAACGTAACAAGGATAGAACTATTATCATCCTTAGTAGGGATTATCTTATCTGATGACCCTTTTTACGACCATAAAATTGTGAAATTTGCATAATTCTTCTAAAAAAATGGCAAAATCAGGCTGAAAAAAAAAATTATGATCCTTTGACTATCATTACTTAAATCATAGTGTGCACAACCAGTGGCACATGACAGCCAAAGCTTAAATGAGTAAAGACAGGACATCATGTAACATCGGTGGTGCACTCAAGAGAAAGTTCTCAATACAGTTATTCTGTCATAAAACATAACAAAGCCATAAAATTAGCTGTATCTAAGGCAGAGTTCACAATGAAACCTTCCTATTGCATAATTAGAAAAATCGCTTATGCCGTGAACATGTTAATGTTGCTGATATATTAATGGTGAATTACTGACACCTATATTTTATATCATTTTCATAATGACTACTGAATATTCTTTCTTCAAAAACTGAAATGAATGAATTTCATTTCCTGCAAGTTTTCTTGAGCTGTGAATGTTAAAGTTTCACTAACATTTTTTTATTGCAAATTAAAAAAGTATTCTTAATTACACCAACTATTATATGTTCCTTCACAATCATTTCCAAACTCTGGCTTGAAAACACCAATGTTGCATTTCGTAGATTAGTTAGATAGACGCTTGTATTATAGTCATAATGTTGAATCTAAGGTTTTTAAGAAGCTAAACCTCAACATTGGTCTTAATAATGCAGTTTTTTAGTTTTCAAAGGCACACAATATAAAATGTCATTGACCTGTTAAAGTTAATCAACTGATACTAGATATGTTAAGTTTTCCTGAAAACTGCTCACCAACTAAAAGAGTTACTGAATTATAATGCATAGGCATATATAGTTGGCTAAGTTAATTTGACAAGTTGCTTAGTTTCATCAACGTTTTGAATTATTTGAAGACTATAAATATTATCTAGCTGGAAACCTTTCTAATGAAAACCTTAAGAAGGATATTGAATTGTTGAAGAAGATTCAGAGAAGAGCCACTAGGATGATACCTGGAATGGTGGGATTGTCCTATGAGGAAAGACTAAAATCTCTAAACTTGTTTTCTCTGGAGAGGAGAAGGGTCAGAGGTGATTTGATTGAGGTATTTAAGATTATTAAGGGTATTGATAATAAAGATCCATCAAACGTTTTGGTGTTTAGCAGGGAAAACAAGGAATCATAAATTCAAACTTGAGCAGCGTAGGGGTCGTCTGCAGTTTAGACAGTATTACTTTTCAAACAGACTTTTGGAATGAACTGCCTTCAAGGGTAGTGGAGGCAGAAAATTTAACTGAGTTCAAGAAAATATTGGATGAAAAAATAAGTAGTAAGGGGTGGTTATAGTTGGGAGCTGGAAGGGACACCTTG
Organism: Limulus polyphemus; assembly: GCF_000517525.1. Classification (NCBI taxonomy): domain Eukaryota; kingdom Metazoa; phylum Arthropoda; class Merostomata; order Xiphosura; family Limulidae; genus Limulus; species Limulus polyphemus. The sequence goes on along the minus strand of NW_013669566.1, from coordinate 23,825 downwards.
ATGGGCTAATAAGCTCTTTTTTGTCCCTTTAAAATTTTATAAATTTATAATGGAATGCCACTAGAGATAAATAAAAAATGTTATTTAAAGTCTTGTTGATTAAAAAAAACACAGAACTGAGACTGGAGATGCTTGGACTTGTTTTAAAAAAGTTATATTTTTATATCCAAGAAATTTCTTTATATTTTATCTCAGTATTTCAGTTATACATCTTTACAATAGTCATAACTCTGGAAGAATTGTAAGATAGCATTTTAAAGACTTTTGAAGCAAAACGTTATTTAAAATCTGAGTAATACTAACGCACCTCGGAAGTTCTCCCTCTTCAACTCTGGCATCTTCAGCATCAGGATCTGGGGATCTATAAATTAACAAAAAATTTTCAATGAAAAGAATGTACACAAAACAAAAAGAGACACATGAATACTTGTTAAGATCAATTGAAGAATCATATATAAGCCATCAGTTGCTGAAAACAGAACTACTTGAAGGTACTAACATACACTGAACAATTCATGAGCAGAAAGTGTCTGTTTTAATTTTATTTTTAGTTCTTAAAGATCTTACGATACTTAGTAATAAAATTAAGTCATAAAGTTTCTTAAAATTTAAATATGAAAAAACAGGTAAATTCTTGTATGTTTGACCTAATTTTGATTTGACAGAGTTAACTGATACCTGCTAATTCATAAGTATAAGGAAACAATACTACTATAAAAAGTATCTTAAATCTCAATGTTTTAAATGATTGAAAAACAATTGGGTGATGCTACAACTTGATATTCTAAGAAATTTTAAATACAGCCATTTTTTCATATTAATTAATGATTATAGTCTTCTAAAGTTTGTTTTCCTAAGGATGAATTCAACATATAACCAGAAACATTAGCATTCAATGTTTTATAACCTGTACTTGTTAGTGTATGCAATCAAATCAATTACTGTCCACAAACACTTTCTGTTTAACACTGTGACTTTTCATTTTTAACTCTTGTATTGAAACAAAATACTTAAAAGTATGATAAAACGTTTTTGTGTTTATAGTCTATGGAATCACAAACTCACCCTTTCCCTGCCATAGCTGGACAAATAGGAGAATCCCTGTTTTCATTCACACTGCCACATTTTGTACATCGAGTCTTAAACAGGGTACCTATAAGTACACATAACACTTAATCATATATTAAAAACAAATGGTGTCCATATTCAGTAAGGACTATCAAATTTCAAGAATACACAAAATATTATTAAAATTTGTAAAAATTAATACAATATGTATTACATAAATACAAAAACTATTGCTACATAATGAAAAAAAAAAAGTACATCTAAATATAGAACCTTCATATTTCCGATATTACACATCATAAATCTTTCCAGGTAGTGTTTTAAAAATGAGCCTATAATTAAAGCCAATGTTCACTGAAATCTTTTCCACTATAATATTTTCAATGTCATTTTTCTGGGAATCCCAATCAAAAAAGTAAATCCTTTATCTATGCCTTAATGCTGAGCCTTACGTTTGAATTAACATAACTAAAGACATTGTGAATACCTAATATATATGAAAAACTGTTATATTTTCCTTTTTTTCAAGAAGTAAATATAATAATGTTATTTAGAAGTCATAATGCTATGCCTAAATTAGTAAAAACAGATTTCAAGAGGAACAGTAAGTGTTTTCCAAAAGTGTAAGCTATATTGTCATGATTCAAAATCACAGTATGAACATCTTCCTTTTCCTCTACTTTCTGAGTGTTTAATGTATCTATCAATATATCTGTAATGTGAAAGTTCTTCCTTGTCCTCTGCTTTCTGAGTGTTTAATGTATCTACCAAAATATCTGTAATGTGAAAGTTCTTCCTTGTCCTCTACTTTCTTGTTTAATGTATCTACCAACATATCTCTAACGTGAAAGTTCTTCCTTGTCCTCTACTTTCTGAGTGTTTAATGTATCTACCAATATATCTGTAATGTGAAAGTTCTTATTTGTCCTCTTCTTTCTGAGTGTTTAATATATCTACCAATATATCTGTAATGTGAAAGTTCTTCCTTGTCCTCTTCTTTCTGAGTGTTTAATGTATCTACCAACATATCCGTAATGTGAAAGTTCTTCCTTGTTCTCTACTTTCTGAGTGTTTAATGTACCTACCAATATATCTGTAATGTGAAAGTTCTTCCTTGTCCTCTTCTTTCTGAGTGTTTAATGTATCTACCAACATATCCGTAATGTGAAAGTTCTTCCTTGTTCTCTACTTTCTGAGTGTTTAATGTACCTACCAATATATCTGTAATGTGAAAGTTCTTCCTTGTCCTCTGCTTTCTGAGTGTTTAATGTATCTACCAATATATCCGTAATGTGAAAGTTCTTCCTTGTCCTCTACTTTCTGAGTGTTTAATGTATCTACCAACATATCTGCATTCTGAAAGTTCTTCAATTTTCTGAATGTTTCTTGTAACTGACCAACAGATCTGTGGTATGAGAGTTCTTCCAAGTCTTCCATTTCTTGTTTTTTTAATTTCTCTGTTCATAACATACATGCTCCAAGAGTCAAATTAATACCTACATAATACTATCCACTCTTCCCATTAAAACATTTCATAGTTAGAAATTATTACTAATGCTCTGTCAACAACAGCACACACAAGAGTTCTTTAAAAAGATTAGCCTTTATATTGTGACACAAACCAAAAAATCATACCTCATACTGCACCAAATTTCTAAAATATAACTTAACAAGATTTCTAAGTACATGTAGAACAATCATTCACTGATTACTTAATAAGAAACAAAGTCATTATGGAGGTCAACCTAAATTTATTATACACAAATACGCAAATAAATATAGATCATATTAATTACATTCTGTATAAATCTATGTAGCAGGCATAACCTTAAAGCTTACCATGAAGTTCATACAAGTTTTTGGTTCCAGCATCTTTGTGCAGCTCGTCAATATTTTGTGTTATCACAACCAGTCGACGGCCTTCATCAGCCAGCTGTTTCTCTGCATCAGCAAGAGCACTGTGAGCCTACCAGAGACCACTTTCCAATAAAACAGGCATTCATAATGAAACAATTACTTAAAAATAATAGCTGCACTTAGAATAACAATAAACAAATAATTAGAAAACTTTTGAGTAAACAACAACAACAACAAAAAAACATTTAATAATATATATATAATTATGTACAAAGATTTCAGAATCGTATAAAAACTTGGCCAAGGATACAGGACCACTTAGGGCCCTTGAAGGGTTCCAAGAAGGTTTGCACCCCTGCCCAGAGATTAATTTTATGCATTTTTTAACACTCTGAAATTAATTTTTGGACATGTTCAGAAATAATTGTGCAGAATTCATTTCTTCTCACTTTCACAGCACAAAATTCAGAAATGTTGTTTTCAGGAGAAGCATGATTGGCTGTTTCATAATACAATACTCAACTCAAATGCCATTGTTGTTCTCTACCTTAATGTATTTCTACAATTATACATTTGTCAGTCAATAGAACTTAATATTTTAATTGTTTGGAGCATATTTTTTTATAGCTGTGGAAGCTTTCTGAAGTTTTAACCCTCAATTTTATGTTCGTTAGAACTCTCTTAAGATGTGTATAGTTATACAAGGTCCAAACACGAAAACCTGAGGATCTGAGGAAAAGTATTTTGGAAGTTTCGTAATATTGAAAAAGATCAACATTTCAGTTACTCTTTTTCTTTAACATTATAATTAAAGGCCTTATTCTTAACCAATTTTTATTTGAAATCTTTATACACTGATGCCCACGATTATTAACTTTCATAAGTAAATTTAGTGTTTATTTTACAGAATGGTTTATGAGTGGAAATGATGAACAAATTAAAAACTGATGAAAATGTTACCAAAAACTGCACACACACACACATACAGATTATGGAAATAAAGTACATATTTTTGTATTTTTTTTTTTTTCAAAGTCAAAAGTAAAAAATAATCATATATATGTCTGTTGGAAAGAATTATGATATCGGTTTAATTTTTCCCTGGTACGTCCCCTTCTAAAGTACTGTGTGCATATATACGGAAGACACTACATAACCTTTGTTTTAGCTTTGAAAAAAAAGTGCGATATTAAACACGTATGAGGTTGATATTTTTTTACCACTTTGAAAAAAAAGGTATTCCATCAAACTACCCAGAATTTATCACTTTAAGTTTCAAATAAGTAATGAAATGTTAAAACACATCTTTTTGTTTTTATTGTGTATCTAAAAATAAAATTGGTGCGGGTTTATCTATAATGTGAAAAAAAAGAGAGAGTTAAATGAGGAGAAATATTAGTAAAAGCTCTCATCTAAATGTAACATCTACTCTGCAGAAATATAAAAAAAAGAGAGAGAGACTAAGATTTTACATGCATACATATATATATACAAAATTTTTTAACTCTTTCAATATGATGACTTCGTAACCATTCTGTGATTGTTATAGTTTCATGCTACAACTTTTAAACTAGTAAGCGAATTTAACAAAATTTGGCAGATTACCAGTAAACATTACAATGCTTTCATACGTAAAATAGGCAAAGTCATAAGGCTTGTAAAACAATGTTTCTCTTATGCCTTTTTTTTCTTTCTTTTCACATGTTGCCTGTCTATCATGCAAAGTAATTTTCATTTTAAGATTAAAAATACTTTTCTTCATCAGAAAATTTTGAAATT
>NW_013669566.1:0-18185 GCF_000517525.1 Limulus polyphemus | reverse complement strand
CATACTTTTCAAAACATAGAACAGTAAATCATAAAGTAAAGTAAACAATTATCTCTTCTAGTTACGACCTTTGTTCCTGGTTGCTGCTTGACGTAGGTTGCCAAGTCTTTAAAACTTTTGCACGTGGAGGATATGAAACAAAAAATTTTTTCCAGGTTTTATATATACAGTTGAATAACCAAAAAATTATAAATTACTGCATTAATACCATAGAATTCAACTATAATTTATCAAGCTTAGTAATTAAGATGTCTTTTACTCTTTAAAAAATATGAAATTTCGAGCAGACTAAAGACACAACCAACCTCATTGAAATCTTGGTTCAAAAGAAAGAAATGGTTGAGAAAGGTTGAGAAAACCACTAGGGGGCATTCTAAGCTTCCTATTGGTTATTCTTGTCATAGGGGAGCATTTCCAAAAATGGAAAGCGGTGGGCGGGGCCACTGTGTTTGATCTATTACATGAGCAATATCTTAGCAAATAAAAAAGATAAGAAGACCTTCTTATTTTATATTCTTGCTTGTCAATATCTGTAATTTGAGTTTCTAATTTGTACGAAATTATAGACTTAGTATTTTGACTTCCCAAACATCTAATTTGAATCAGTGCTGTATTCAACATACCACATGACACACAAAAATCGATGTTTATGAGTTTTTAATATTTACTTTTAAATCAACAAATTGAGTAATGTATAGTTCTAAAATTTGAATTATAATCTACAGTTTGAAACCAAACTTACTGATATAAAATTTTGAATGCGAGTCAACAAAAGAGATGACATGGCTTTTCACCTATGACCCATCTCAAAAGGGTTAAACAACAGCACAAAGCACCAATGATAGGTTAATGATAGCCAACTGAAACTATACCATTCACTCAAGTTTCATTTGCCACATACAGTTTCTATCATCAAGATTTTCCTTAAAGACTAGTGGTAGAAATGGTTACAAAATGATCATTTACTGGTATCAATGTAACTATTAATTAAGCATTCCTATTGAAATAAATATTTTGATTAATGTTATTAAATGTTTTCTTAATTATTGGGCACTTTCTTACTTAGTCTGATTTTTGCCACTATGGGGCTCAGCATTTGCTACCATCATAATATAATATAGATTCCTCTAACCTTGATTCTGCATTGACACACCCACTCATTGCCCAGTGCAGGGGTTCATGCATATGATAGTAAAGTGTGCCTACAACATCAAGCATAATTAATAAGAGTGAGAAGGGAATTTTCAATTGAAAAGGGTTTCTACAGTGTCTTGTCATTTCTGCTGCTGGAAACACTGTCAGATTGAACAGATCATAAATATTACATTTTTTCATTTGTTTGCTATTTATAATTGATCATCAAATTATTAACCAAATGCTTGATTGAGGCCAGAAAACCAATTTTTGGTATAACTGGTGAATAATCACATCACTATTGCACACTTTGATTGCACGACTTCAAGAGTAGCATGCTATAAAGAAAGAATAATATGATACTTTCCAATTAAAACATTCTTAATCATCAAGCTGTTATCTACTTGTTTCTCTGTTCCAAAGTTACCCACTAGTTAAAGCAGAAATCATCAACATCAAATTATTTTCCAATCCTCCATCAATAAGACACACCCAAAAACATGATTCATTATCATTCTTTATCCTACCTACTCTCTATGTTAGAACAATAAGAAATATACAATAACGTTTAAATCCCACTAATGGAATAATACCAAATTTAAAGCAGTTCAATGTTGGACTGAAGAAGACATGTGAAATATTGGAACAGTTTCCACTTAAATTTAGTATTGTTCCATTAGTGTGGATTTAAACTTTATTGTAAATTATTTTACACTGTATTGTGTATTTACCTATTTTTATAATAAGAATTATGATGCATCATTAACACCCACCATCTATAGTAACATTATCTTGGAATGTAATTCCTTATCAATTCTCTAACTCCGTTCTTCTCTCTATTTTAGGACGTTCAATGACATAGTTCACCAAAAACTCCCCATTAAGAGAGGTTCAGTGTTTCTACACACCCTTTCTTTGTTCAATCTACAAATGCAATAACAGTAATGCTGTTCCAAGAGGCATTCTGGTGCATTTCTAATATGAATTTAGTAAAAATATGACAGCTTTTACACCTATTGATCCTTACCTTTTTCTATTTGTTTAGCAAGTGAGATAGCAGAATCAGAATTTTATATTTGTGGGCTTTTATTTCAGTTGTTCATCATTATTTCCTTTGTTCTGGCTCACATTCTAAGATAACTTACTGGTAAAAGGAAAGAAGAATGTAACAATATGTCAAACACACTATATGTGCTATATCCATTGCCAGTGCAGCCTCTTGCCTAATACCAGGGCTCATCAGGCTGGTTTAAATATGACAGACATAGTAGTCATCTAGGTGACGTTTATCAATTTTATAAACATCTGTTATGGTGTGCACAAGATTAAGTTAGTGAAGTTTAATTATTATCAATTTTATATCACTTAGAGTCAGAAATCAGAATTATGTTAAGGATTAATAAAACAATATTATTTATTTATTTTTAATACCAATTATTAATTATTATGATTATTTTTACTTGAATTAATTTTAGTATTACTTAAATATTAAGTGCATCATTAAGGGCAAATAAATGTTGACATGTCCCACTGTATGATAAGCAATGGCAAAATATTCTGACGACTCAAATTCTTATATATTGAATATTATTTTTAAGTCCATCATATTCAATTACAATGTACACAAATGAATTAGTTCATATTTTACTGAAAAGGAGCAATATTTGTCAGATATAAATGATCTTGATCAAGAATATTGTAATAGAATTATTACAGGTAATGGTGATGCCATTTTGAAAAGTGAGATACAGTGTCAAAAATAAAACTTTCACTTCTTACCATGTTTTTTATGATTGAAAGCCAGAAGTGGTGATTACTATAATCAGTAAAATTAACTATCCAAAAAAATATGTTAATAATCTAGTTGAAACTATAAAATGGATTATTCTGATCAATGATAAAAAAAAACTTAAATTTCAAGATGGAGAAGTATTTTTAAGGTTTCTTTCCCAACAATATTTCGGAAATTTCACAATCTAAAAATGAGGGAAATAATAAATAAAGTGACATGTATTTTTTTCAGCCAAAGCTACATACTATTTAGCTAGTTTGTCCAAAGTTTCATATAATTTGGTTAAGTATCACCACTGTTAAAAAGTAACAAAAATCAGGGGGTATTAGTGACACTTCTCCAGTCCATACAGGGTTTAAATTCTCATTTGAAAATTATCATTCACAAAAGTTCTGGAAATGAAGTACAGTTTCAGTTCAACTTTGAATTTACTATTTAACCCTATCATGGTTGGAATACTGTTTAATACCATGAATGTGAAGTACCAACAGTCAAAGTACTAATCGACTTCAACACAAATACTTTATCAAATGGTAAAGGATGAAGATGTTTTCTATTTTCAGCATTGTAGACAAACATATTTTTGTTATACTGAAATAAATTTAATATTATTACTTGTTATATCTTCCATCAGTTCAAGTTTTTACCTGTCTACATAGACAACTGCTCCTCTATAACATGCGCAACAGGTCACTGGCTTCAAGTCTGTTGGTAACTAAAGCTGCTACATGGAGCTCTTTGTATAACAATTTTTGTTGGATTACAATTTTGCATTAATAAGAGAAGTTTTCATTTCACATACTAAGTACTTTGTGATGCTTACAAGTACATTGGTAATGCTACAGATGCACTTATTACATATTCTGACTATCAAATGTAATGAAGTTTAGTCTGATATGTACATACACAGAACAATATGCTCAAAAGCATTGCTAAAATTCATATGCATGAATCACTTTGATTTTCAATGTTTTGTAATCAAATACCTTAATGATTAAAGAAATGAAAGTGAAAGACAAGATACTTATAGCACTTAAAATTATTTACTGATTTCTTTAAAGCCAATTTAATTTGATAAAACACCAGAAATCAAATTCCCTATGTTTTATGAATACAAAGACTAACTTTTGTGGTAACACTTTATATTCAACAATTACTTGACATTGTGTGTTCATTCTTTTCTGAAGGTCTTTATGATTGGCAGATAACCAACTGCTTGCCTCCACCTCCATTCCTGAATTACTTTGACATAAGTTTAAATTTGTACATCTACTTATTGAACCTCAACTTCAACAGTTTTTTGTTAGTATGTTAATGGTGATATGTAGACTTGTGATTTATCATATACTAAGGGAATGTTGACTCTACTATAAAAAAATTAGCAATTTAATAAAATTCATAATACCAAATGACTATACAAAACAAAAATTCAACGTCAGTATATTGAAACGTTTTCTTAATTAATAAAAACATGAACTGATGACAATTAATCTTTTAAAAATTACGTATAAAGAAAAAGTATCTAAAAATTTTAATTTACCTAGCTTTTTTAAAATAACGAAATAGTTTTAGTTAGAGCCTGAAAAACTGTCCAAGACGTAAGTACAAATAAACATTGATATCAAAACACAAATCATTTATTTGTGACTACAAAATGTTACATTTAACGTGTTTGAAATGATAAATCATAAAACTTAACATACAGATTATGTGTGACTTTAGTATGAAACTTTAGAGAGAGTATTAAAATCTGACAAACTTCTGGCTATGAATAACAAGTACAAACTGTGGACAGTTAAGAACAAGATGTGCCACATCAAAACATCATGTTATAAGTCTCTAAGAAAACCTTACTTGTAGTACTTGTACAATATTGTTGCCCCCCAGTAGCACAGCAGTATGTCTGTGGACTTACAACACTAGAATTCGGGTTTCGATACTCATGGTGGGCAGAGCACAGATAGCCCATTGTGTAGCTTTGTGCTTAACTTCAAAAACAACGACAACAATGTTGCTATATTTATAAACCTTTGAACATGGTATTAAAAATTATTGTGCATTATCTTCATAAAAATAAAGTCTAAAAACAAATCCTGTAAAATTCGTCACCTTATAAATATACGAGACAAAGTGGCATAAAAATGACTTAAATTATCATTGGATTACAAAAGATTTACAAATAAATTACTTACTGGATTAGGTTTCTTACTCAGCACCAGGTCTCTACGATATGAGTAAAACTCCCAAACCAAGGAGGGGTTGGCAAGAAAGGCTCCAGGTGTGGCAATATCCTACAGTATAATTTCAAAAGCAGCACACTCAATAAATATTATGTTCAGTAGCCTAAAACCTGACAAAAAAAAAGTACATTAAAATAACTAAAGCTGAATTCAGGGTTTATGAATGACACAAACATTTTGCTTTTAGCAAATCCAAATACATTTTGAAATTCAAAGAGATATAAAGTATAAACTGAGAGGACATCAAACACTGTTTCAACATCTCTGAATTTATGGTTTGATCTCCTCCAACATTATTGGTGTTAGTGGTACTCTATATAATATGTTTCATACATCACTGACCACAACTAAAGCAGACACTACACATGAGAGGGAAAGAGAGAAAGCAATAGATTGAGGATCAGCTACTTGGTAAACATTATTTCTAATCCATGTCAACAAGGGGGTAATATATACTTTGCTCTTACTTTCCTGGAGTACAATATTACATACAACTGGGATTCTATATATGGTCCAACAGTGTTTCCTCCAGTACTTTTATCACATGACCCATATAGGTCAACTTAATTGGTAAATACCAAGTGAATTAGAGGTGGGTACCTAACTCGATATAACTGAGTAATCAAAATTAGTGTTTCCAATTACTTCAACTATAAATATAATTGAAATATCTTCCATTGTGATTTCTCATTATTTTCAATTAATTCAAAGTTATCCAGCATAATAGTGTCATGACTCAAAAAACAAAAAAAACAACAACAAAACATTATTACTACTTTCAATTATACCAACTATCCAAATCTCATGTAAAAATAATTGATTAATAAACAACTAATGAATTATCAAATACCAAATATCAAATACTAATTGCCCAGTTTTAGTATGAATATATGTAAACAACCACACATGTAAATATTCATATTTATGAGTATATTTACATAAATAAACCTTTCACTTCAGTTATTTTTTCTGTTCAATTAATCTACCACTCAAGTAGCCATTAACTCTCTAATATTTACCAAAACCTGGCTAGGTTTTCATAAGCAAAATTATATTGAGATCTATGTTTAAAATTTGCAAAATGAAACATAGGTATGTAAGATTTGTATCAAACAGAGATCATGGCTGTTTTGAAATTGTCTGCCTGATGAAGTAGTATGTTGGATGTTTTATTAATAGATATATGGATGGGAAATATTACATTCAGTCCCACATGATGGTTGGCTTTGTTTTTATGGTCATGTGAAGCAATACCTTTGATAAGAGAATGGATTACTGACTTGCACAAATAACTTGTGCTTCGGAGCAACATTTAAGGAACTATAACACTGAATGAAGAAAATTTATGCATTTAGCTTAGCAGTAAATTTCCAAGAATAATGATGGTTACAAAGTACGAATGCAACTTTTAAATCTATGAAGAATTTTAATCTTATAAATAAACATTTTACCTAAATTGTATTGTGTAATGAAAGGCAAGCCTACAGATATATGTATGATAAGAATATAATTATTACTGATTTAACTTGAAAGTTGTCATTCCTCAATATGTTTTACATGAAAAAAAAATTCATGTTTTTTTATTAATTTCCTTACAACAATGGCTATATTATTATATCAATATACCTTCAATAAGTCACATATTATGCTTTTTTTTAATCATTTAAGTATATAATGACCCTAAAATTTACATTTTCATGACCCAAAAATGTATTTCCTATAGATACTCACCTTCACACACAGAATAGCTTGATCCCTTGTGCATCTGTCTATGAGATTTGCATGCCACTAGCCTTGAGCCTACTTCCACCTGAAAATCATGTGTTTAAATTGAGTTGCACCAGTGCATGATAACATCATGGGTAAGAAGGTGTGAAGAGGTGAATATCTATTGGAAATATATTTTCAGGTAAGGAAAATATTAACTCCCGAGATGATACCTCACCTTCTCACACAGAATAGATAAAATCCCTCATTGAAATGGTGGAGAGGCCAGTGAAAACATTTAAATTAGATGAGCTCCCTTCAGAAAGTGCCCAAAGGGAAATCCCAAAGAGCATGACACCTAATGGCAAGGGCACACCTGTGGGAGAAATCATCTTCAGGGTATACTCTTCACCTGGAAGGTAACAGAAGGAAAGGCAAACGAGCCCCAAGTGTCACAGGGATGGGCAGAATTTTAGCATCACTAAATGAGTGCCTGCACACATAGAAATGGTTGGCAAACCAGTGTAGGGTGGTCAGCTCACGATCAGATCGTACAGTGTTTGTCTGACCTTGACTCAACTAGACAGACAGATAGAGATGAGGGTGACGAACTTGTCCTCCTGCAGAAGGGCACACTAGCTGTTTGAGGGGTGACTCACACTATACAGACAATGCCACAACTGCCCTACTTCCCACCATATTGTGCTGTACTGGTAAGTGGCAAGGGTTTCTCATGCTTTATTTGAAAAAGGAGGGAGAATTTGAATTGGGGAGAGTTGGAGAAGTGCCCGGATCCCCATGGATGCCTGCCAGAGAGGTATTTTGCTGGAAACAATGGCCAAAGAAGTGATTTCCTGGTGCCTGCTTTTTTCGTGATAGTCCATGGAATAGAATAGTAAAGTCTTAAATGGACAACTGAGCAATTGTAATGCCATGAGAATACCTTTAGTGGTCTTTCAGAACACCTCATCTCAAAAGTGGATACTGGTAGAGCCAGGGCAGATAGTTTGAGTGCTTTCCATTACCCCTGGCCTAATGCAGATTTTGGGAAATAAGTACACCTTGGGATGCAACACCAGCCCCCTGGCAGGATCCTATAAAAGGAAAAGGTGATGAAAAAGAAAATGTACTTATCCTTCTCAAAGATGATATATAGTAGTATTGAAGAACAGTGACTTAAAACAGTTAAAATCCCGCAGGAGAAGAAACAGCCAGATGGTGAAGATAATGGGAGATGAAGGTGTGCAAATACATTCACATGTCAGCCTTAAGGATCTCATCCAAGTGTCAGTGAAAATGATATGCAAGTGAGGCAGTTGATGAATACAATGTAACAAAATGTGAAAGACTGATCACCTTCTCGTGCAGCCAGTCTTAGGAAGAAAGGCCTGGTCTGGATAGAGAAGTAAGGAAATACAGTGAAAGAGAGTGCAGGAAGTATTTTTGGCACAAACAACTGAATGTCAGCAACCACAGATGAGAAGGAGAAGAAAATATGTCTACTAAGAAAGATGGTATAGTGAACATGAAGCCAATGGCTCAAACACAGTGTGTAAATCTAAATGGGAGTAGAACAAGAGGGTCAGTGAATAAGGAAGGATTAGAACAAAGCGAAGATGACAGAAGATGAAAAACCTGACAGTAACAGGAAAGGCAAAATGAAGTGAAAATGAAGGCAAAATTGGGAACCAATGAGAAAAACAGAAGATAAGGGGTCTGATCCCTAAGCAGGCGAATAGATACTAAGGACAAGGAATTGAGTAAGAGAGAGGAAGAAAGTCTAAACATCAGGACAAAAAGAGTTGCAAAGCCATGGGAGAAGAGGCATTTGGGTGTATGAGTGTGATTAGGGAAAGGAAACAGTATAAATCATAATAACAAGAAAAGTGGAAAGACAAGGTAAGCCCAAAGAATTGTGGATCATGGAGTAAAAAACGAGAAATACGAAAGAACACAGAAAAGATAAAGAAAAGAACATACCTGAAAATGAAATCCAGAAAAAATTGGAAGGTTAAGAACATTTCCCAAATGGTAAGGTACATTCTACTTAAAGCAAATCAGAGAACAAAACAGAGAAAGGATTTCTGCTAATGAGATGGGAGTAGGAGGCTCAGTAAGCATGTGGTAGTCCACAACACATTGAATAATGGCTGCAATGTTTCTGACAGTTAATGAGTCTTCAGATGCCATAGTACAAATAAGGCCTGTATGTGAATAATGTCACTCATACAGAATTAAGGAAAAATCACTGTCATTTAAGATTTAATGATAAAAAGTAAAGTTTCATTAACAATGCAAATCTCAACACAATGAACTTATATAAGAAAATGAAACATATCTGTTTAATACAATGCTGAGAAGAAGAATGAAATTATCATAAGTGCAAGTCACAGGGAAAGTTACTGCACATGGAAGTTGTGTCACCTTCCTCTTGGTAGAGGGATTTTGCTTCATGACGACATCATCACGCACTAGCGAAGTTCACGTTAAAATGTGAAATTAGATGGGAGTTGCCTCGAAGCTAGTAGCACGCAACTCTTGTAGGTAGATGCACATGAGAAAGATAGCTTCTCTGTATGAAGAGATGTTATCATCTTGGAAGAACACAGGTGTGAGAGAAGGAGTCCTCCAAAGAAGGGTTGTGGAGAAGCCAATCATCCATGTAATAATGGAACCTCAGCCCCATTCAATGAACAAGGCTGATGAATGCCCCCATAACTTGAATAAAGCTATAAGAAACATCCCACGAACCTTTTCCTCATCAACATATTTGAGAGGATTTCCATCTAAATTATTAGTGTAATTTATATTATGATAACATACATGTATAACTTGCGCTTCTCACAATTAAATACCATCTACTATATGTTTGTCCAACAAACCAACTGATATTTCAATAAAGCTTATCTTCTTATCTATTAAAAGTAATAATTCACAAACATTAAACCTTTGTTTTCCTTCAGTTACTGTCTTCTGAATAGTTTAGTTCTTAACAGAAACTAAAAATGTTTTATGTATTAAAATGCATACCTGAGCATTATACCTCCTCCAAAATCCTCCTGCACCTCTGAATGTTGGAACTCCACTTTCTGCACTTATCCCTGCTCCTGTTAATGCTACTATATGTTTGGCCTTTTTAAAAACGTCATGGAAGGCTGCCATGTTTGAGCAAGGTTGCTTTCGCATTATTCCAATGATTGATGTTGATGCTATTACATTAGGTCTAGTTGTTGTTGCTGTAATTGGTCTCAGCAGAGCATGCAATGCCATTTCAAAATAACCTTTTTATATAACCTGCCTATATTTAAAAAAAAAAAAACAGATCTTACAAATAAACATGTGTAAGGTTAGGACTAAAATATAATTAATTAACAACAGTGATGACATACTAATCTGATTCACTTACTAACTTAGTAGTAAATGGGATAAAATTTAAAGTTTCAATTAAGGGATTTCAAAATTCCTTCTAAAAATTTCCTCTTTTAAGCAGACCAGAAGATTTGACATAGTAACAAAACATCTGCCACTGACTGTTTCACAAATATTCAATACTATAATATCTTTTTAAAACTGTGAGTAGATCATTTCGGTTGTTCCATTAAGCATAAAATCAGCTTATGGTCAAATAACATGGGCTATAGGATAGTTTCAAAAACACCTACTCCTAACGTTCTTGAAAGCAGTGTAAATATCTTGTACACAAGCTATGAGGCATGTCAGAAAGGCATCAAAATATACAAAGTGCTAATACTATAATTCATTTTAATTCTATTAATAATTTACATCACTAACTAAATAATAAAGGCAAATTAATTAACACTTGTTAGTTAGTATGTAATACATTCACCTTTCTGCTATTATTACCACTGACACCAAAGCCGTGCAGTAATTTTTCAAATATTACTTAAGTGGAGATTTAATGTTAACATTTTTCTTATCTGAAAATGCTTTTCTCCACAGAAAAGGCAGCTATTATCTCACACTACTTCTGAAAAGTTTTGTACATGCACCCACCTCTACACTCAATAATGTGTACTGCACCAGTCGAATATGCAATCAGCATTAGACTATATCCTTCTATCCATATGAGGGTGAAACATCCTTTATCTGCAGTACTCCACTTGAGCACACTGTGTAAATCAAAAACTCATTCTTAATAACGAAAAACAGACAACCTGGAAGTTTGGAGAAAGAGTGGGTAGTTCTGTGGAGAGGTATGTACCTCAAATACATTTTCAGATCAGGAAAATATTAACTTCAGAAATGCTACTTACCTATCCAAAAGACAGGTAACTAGAATCCCACATTGAAAAGATAGTGGAAGAGCCAGTGAAAATAAATAAATTAAAAAGATGAGCTCCTTTCTGAGATAACAGCAACAAAAAGGGAAAACTTGTGGATTGTGTCACCTACTTGGAGGGGGGAGAACCTAGTAGGGCATTATTCATGCAGAGAATACTGTTTGTCCAATAAAAGTGGTTAAGCAAAACGTATTGTCAAACGAATCTCCTGAATTATGCCAAACTGTCACAAGGATGAACAGAATGTAAAGGCTGCTCAAATAGCCTCATGTCTCAGAGAGTTTGCAAATAGTTACCAGAATAAGAAGTTGCATGGAAAATTATCCCAGACCTGCATCCCAAGAACACAACCCATCCAGCTGGCACCACCACTAAGAATGCTCTGGTTCTTAGTGTAAGGATGGCCTGTACTAAACTTCTAGGTATACTTAATTCTGACTGAGAGGTGCATTCTATCAGCTTCATACCAATGGGATTACATCAAACCAAAGGAAATAAGTCACAAGAAGAGGAGCCACTTGAAGAAAAACACAG
This sequence comes from Limulus polyphemus, assembly GCF_000517525.1. Classification (NCBI taxonomy): domain Eukaryota; kingdom Metazoa; phylum Arthropoda; class Merostomata; order Xiphosura; family Limulidae; genus Limulus; species Limulus polyphemus. The sequence continues at coordinate 6,477 of NW_013669566.1, read as the reverse complement.
TTGATTGCCATAAAAAAAAAGCAGTGTGAGGTGACAATGAACTAACCCAATAGGACAGAGGAAATTATCAGGGTCTGAACAATTGTACAGAGAAGAAAGTGAAGGAATGGTGATTGTAAAAAAACATTCAATCACTTTCCCAAGAAGTCTAAGTGTTGGGGAGGAAGGAGCAGTGTGGGGGGAAAAAAAAGTAACCTGTCTCTATGGGGAAAAATGCAGAGGCATTCAAGGCAAAAATATTAAAAGTGATGTCTTCTACAAATGAGAAGGAGATGAATGGAGGATATGTAAGGGCCCTGAGACCTAAACAGAAGATCCAGTCAAGAAGAGGAAATGGATGAGGAGGAGGACTAAAAAGAAATACTCAAAATAGTTCTTTAAGAACCAGAGAAGAAAAAGAGAATGGCTAAGGAAAATTTGGAAGGGCACCAACAAAGCTACACTGTAACCTGCAACTGATGAAATGGACGAAGACCCCTCAAAAGCTAGGTGAAAAAAAAAAGTGATATGAGAAAAAGATGGACATCATGGAAGAAAAGAGTGGCAAATGAACCAACATCAATACATCATCCACCTACCTTAATAAACTACAAGGGTTGATGGCCAATAAGAGATAGCAAGAAAACAGGCTACTCTGGAAGAAAAACCTGCCTATTTTTGTAAGTAACTAGATAAAAGTCATGCATGAAGATGTGGAACATTTTGGTGAAAAATGGGGATCCAAGACTGATTTAAAAAGGGATCCCTGAGATAGGAGAGATAGAAGCCCCAGAAATGCCATGTCATGGTGAGTGGAAATCATGATTGAGATGACCAAAGAGGAGAAATGAGAAGAACCTGCCAAGGGGTACTGTGAATCAAAGGCAGCACTCTGGAAAGAAGCTTATGAGGGGGACAGGTAAAGAGGGACATGGAGTGTAAGAATGGTAGCAAAAAAAAGTGGAAGCTTGGTGTAGAGGGGAGTTAGAAATGCATCAATAAGAGGACACCTAAAGTGGTAACAAATATACAGAAACACCAGATGTAAAGACCACACGTCTATAAAGGATTTGGTCGAAATGAGTTGATCTATCAAAAATGCATCAAAAAGAGGACACCCAAAGTAGTAACAAATCTACAGAAACATCAAATGTAAGAACCATTATGTCTGATGGATTTGATTCAAGTGTGAGTCAATCTGCAACAAAATTTATAACTCGTAGAACATGAAAGGCCAACAACCAGATATTGTTGATATGAGCCCAAAAGTGGAGCTTCAGAGCAAGAACTACAGGTCTTTTAAGCGAGCACCTCCTTGTCAGTTGATACAAGAAATTACAATGGATTTGTGTCAGAACAGGATACTCAAACAGTTATATCAAAAGATAGTAGCAGGTCCATTGAAATGCCCACATTTTAAGGTCACTGATGTGGAAAGACTGCTCTATAAGACCAAACACTGAAAAAAGTGGTAGTATCCAGAAGTGGCTAAAGGCATTTTTGAACAGGTGTATGGCTGGGCAGGATAGAGGAAGGTGAATGCTCACAGTCATGTGGAAACATTTGAGTCACAACAACAGTGAAAGAGAAAAAAAGATAGAGGTAGGGAAATAAGAGAAGACAGCAGATCATAGGGGATATTCCAATGGGCTACCAGAATCCATTGAATGAGACACAAAGAAGTAAGAGCCCCAAAAGAGACAGAATCTCATGCACAGGGAGAAAAGGAAACATGATAGCTTTGAAAACCATAGCTCACAATTGCATAGGAGAAGGTGGAATCCACCCATCAAATGAAGAATAAAGACTCCAAAATGTGTCAGATATTCAACACGAGTTCATACCAACTTTGTAGCATGACTAGTCAACACAAATGTGTTGACTCCCTAAGGCAAAGGGTGGGTATAGCAGAAGACGCTTCTCAGGACAAAGTTAGGAATTTCCAAATGTACGTATAGTGGTGAAAATGCAGACCCAGAGAGTTATTTTCAGGACATCATTAAATCTAATTGTAATTTTGATTAATCAATTATTTTATGTAACACTAATTGATGTAATCAATGCTCATAGGTAATTGGTTACTTGTGTTAATTACCCAGCTCTAGATACAAGTATAAGCTTTGCATTACTTCAAGTTGGTGACTATTAAGTAGCTATGAAATATAATACTAAAGTTCTTTATATTTTGATTTAGAAAGATCTTGGTGAACTTATTAAAGTGTCAAGAATGTGGAAAATATTTCTGAATATTGTGTTGTATCAAGCAATTTTACATAGAAAAGGACTTGCTGCTGTATAGATTCAGCAAGCAAGAGAAAGATATGGTTTTATGACTGAGAAAAGCATGAAGCCATTGTTCAGAATCTGTAACTATAATGACAAGAGTTAACCAAGTATAAAAAATTCCCATTGTACAAGTCTATTTAGAACTAACTTGGAATATTGTATTCAGTTTTATTACACAAAAAGTATCAATCTTCTAAAAAGTTGATAAGAACAGCCACAAGAGTGTATATAGTGTAGAACTTAGGTATGACAAGGGTTTAAACAGCTGTATCTGTTTTAATGGACAAATATATGATGAGAAAATTATATGTTTTGAATAAAGTGACTGAGATTTTCAGGAGCATTATACATGCCATCTGCTAAGTCTTTTGTGATCTTTTTCCAGTACAAAGTTATATAAAAAATTAATTACTTATTTAAACTGCCTATATATCCCATAAAGAGCTTAAAAATAACACATTACAAACAACCTTCTCTGAAAAAGCCTTCACTGGATGAATTGCATGAAGAGAAATATAACACATCACACACCACCTGCTGTTATAAAGCCTTCACTGGATGAATTATACTAATGGAAAGTAAATATGTTTAGTAATAATTGAAAAGTCTGCATCCAAATTTCCAATTCTTAAACCTACTGCTATTTCCAACTCTTTTTAATTTTATCCTTAACAAACAGACCTTTTACAGGCAGGTTATTCAAACCTCCAACAATTTTAAGTACCTACACTCTACAGAAAACAAGTCTAAAACTTTAATACTTTTCTCACAGCTCACATTTCTTAAATTAGGTATCACTCTGGTGCCTCTGTTTTTCCAAGAAGGTCTTTTTTCCAAAACAATGAGGACCTTTTTTCTACAGTGTACATGTAAAAAGTTAGAGAATATTAAGACTTATTTATATTATTATAGAAGAGTCCAAATTCTTGTGATTGGATGGAAGAGATGAATAAAAGCTTGCATTAATGTGCAAGTAAAAGGATACAAATGTTCTTCCTATTTAATGACTTGGTATAAAAAAAAGTTGAGTTATTTGTGTACGATACTGTGTGAGACTTCAAAAAACTTTGAACATGATGTATCCACTCTTGTGAAACATGGAGAAAACAAGAAAAGATGATAAAAGCTAAAGATTTGGAAAACAAAACAGGGTAGGCTTCAGTTAAGAGTTATATTTTTCTAAAAGGGTGATTGACTTATGGAATGAGTTGTTATCAGCAGTAGTGAAGGCTACAGTTAACAAAAGCTTAAAAACAGGAATTGATGGTTTCCTGATAAATAAAAGGAGGGTTTACATTTCTACTTTTCTCAAGTGTGTGTGTGTGCAAGAACAAGTGTAAAGGTCAGATTGTAAAAGTAGTAAAAATTATCAGATATTTTCTCAATGACATAAGGCTGCCTTTGGGCTAGTAATAATCAATGAATACAGCAAGTGTTGGTATTTTAAATTGTATTTTTATAAACACATCTTCATGCAAGAAACCAGAATTGGTTTAATAAGGTAAAATCTCGAAATAGTCAACAAAAGATTTATAACCAAGTTTTATTTTATGTAATATTACCTGTAGGGGTTAAAAAAGTGATGGATTTTCTTCCATTACAAACATGTGTGGAACACTTGTTAAATGTATCCATTATTCTTAGAGCTAGATGATAACTTCATATAATTGATTACATAAATTAATGTCACATAAAATAGCCAGTTAATTCTGTTTGTTTTTAAGTGCAAAACTACACAATAGCCTATTTGTGCTGTGCCAGTACCGGTATCAAAACCTAGTTTTTAGCATGATAAGCCTTCAGACTTACTGGTGAGTCAATGGGAGCCTAATCAAAATCAGTTTCTGATTATTAGCAATTTTGATTATTTCAAGTAATTGAATTATTACCATTTTGATTTATCATTATTATTTTCAATTAATTAAAAGTTGTTCAGCTTAATCAGTGTCTCAACTCCTGAAAATAATCAACTAGTGGAAATTAGTGTTTCCAAATATTCCAACTATTCAAGCCTAATGTAAGAATAACAGATTAATTGAATGTAATTGATTAATGAGCCTGACAATTAATCAATTAACAAATTCCACTAATCACCCAGTTCTAATTATTTATGTTTCCATCTTCATGTTCATTGTAACAAGAACCTTCCCAATCTAAACATAACTTCTTTCAACCACACATTATTCAATTAAAGTTTAAAGGGGCTCAAAACTAACAGCACATACACACACACACACACACCATATCATATGGCAAATCATTCCACATTTAAATCTTAATCATTTCTTTTTTACTTTCACAACTTCAGTGCTTTGCCCACATAAGAAATAAATATTTTACAAATGTGCAAGCCCCAGATGATAAAAAATCTATGCAGTTAAGTTTTTCTCCCGAGTTATACAAATTTTGAAAAATAACACTTTATTCCAATGCTGAGCTAAAAGTAAAACAAGTTACACAGAATAGGTCATACTTGAAATAGACCTATGGGAGACAAAAGATAGATCTAAAATGCAATTTTAAAACAACTAATTTCAATTTGCAATGGACAAATAAAGAAAAATGTAGAAAAAATACACAGTTAACTTGTTTTTATAAAAATTGAAGTAGAAAAGTTCAGTAGAATATGTCTAAAGGAAACAAAATACTGAATCATGTAGTGTTTGATTGAAAAATATATTTAAACGAATTAATAATAAAACAGTAACATATGATTACTGACTCTGCATGTGTATTAGCTCTGATTACTGACGAGTCATTTAAGAAGCAATATTTTTTTTTAAATATACTTCAATAATTTATATTATCCTAAGATCTTACATCTGTTACTAGTATTAGTATTACTGTTACTAAAAACATACAATATTAAATTCAGAAAAAACAACAACAAAGAAACTTAAGTTTAACTTTAAAAAACTATAGTGGGTAGCCAATTTACACATGTCATGCATTTCTTTCATTTATGTAGTACTGGTTCGTCACTTGTCTTAGTTTAAGACCCTACCGTAGTCGAGTCTAAAAGAGTAAAGTAAAACATAAAGAAAAACATGGAACATAAGAAGTTAATTATCTAGCACATAACCAGTCACCAAGTTTAATTCCAGTCTATCAAAATTCTATGTAAGAAAAGATTCCTTTATTGCAAAGTTGCTATAATTTTAAGATAAGTTATATGTATAGTTTAATCTTAGTTCTTCCCACTTATATCCATTCACACGTTCCACCGGATAAATAACTAAGTTAATATTCGCTAAACTAAACTTTACCTGACCACCAAATTGTAAGGCCTTATGTTGCTCCCTCTAATGGTTACATAAATTTCAAAAGGTTTTTATTTTTCAGACAAGATTGTAATTTAATCGGCGTAAAATTTAACTTATCAGAGGGTAATACCGCTAAAAACTCATGCATCTCGTATTTTTGTGATAAAGATTCTGTCGAACGCTTTGATATTTAGTTTACTTTTCTATTCAGTGATTAATGGTTAATAGGTATCACACATGTATGCGACATACAAACATTTGATGTAAAAGATTTGTGACAAATATAATCTTATTTGACATTAAATCAAAACTTCCTAATTCCAGAACGAGGTCTTTATACTATGGGAACAAGATGTTGGCATTGTTCTAAATCTAAGTAGAACCAGTACCATAACTGCAGCACGCAATTCTAGCATGGATCTAATTATTTTGCACACGTTACTTTGACATTTTGCTTGTTCTGAACTGATCACTAAGAGTCTAGTGTATCATACTTTTTGAAATTCGGCTCGTACACTACTGTATTTCCCAGAAGTGCCTAGATCCCAGGCCACTCGATATCTGGCCTACACTTTCTTCTTAACATAAGCATCTACCTCCTAGAGTTTGAATTTTCTTTCCCTCTAAACTCTTTCCTGGATGTGGTATGTAATATCTCATCCACCCTCTGACAACTGTGTCTTAAAAATATAATTTTAATCGATTGTATTTAGCTTGCCCATGATTTGATATTTTTATAGAAGTAACGTAGTGTTACGTCTCCGTTTGTTAATTGATTTTTTGTAGCTTCCTTCCAACGCAACTTTAACGACACAAGTCTTTACTTAAAACTGGTTTATTCTTTCCGAATATAACTCTGCGATACACTTAATCTCAATATTCGCGCTAAAACAAACACTATAACGAACGAACATTAACTTCAACAATACCCTGTGACTGCAGTTCAATT
>NW_013669565.1:89615-104032 GCF_000517525.1 Limulus polyphemus | reverse complement strand
ATTATTTAGTTAAATAAAAATTATTAAGCGCATTACTATCTATAATATAAAAAATTAGGGTTAACTCTCTTCGAAACCTGAGAGCAAGAAAAAAAAAAGATTGGGTAAGTACTTTATTTATTGTTTTTCATATTTATTCTATATTTATTATTATAAAAGTAATTAAAATCTAAAAATATGGATCTTTTTAAGTTATTTAAGACTAGATTAGGTAAAATTAGTAATAATATAATTTCTTCTTCAAAGATGAAAAGCACTGTACTGTCAAAGTCATAACTTGTAAGAATTATTCACATATGCATATATTTTTTTTTTATCAACAGATCCAATTGGATCAAGGAAAATAATCTTGATACAGATTTCTTTTTAACAACATTTTTCAAAAGTTAAAAGGTGGGAGGGTTGAGTACAAACTCAACAAAATGGCATTAACTTTGTTTTTCCAAAAGTTTTCCTCGACTAAGAAATATATTACAAAACTTGCATGAATAGAAAAAAAAAAGGTTAAATCCAAGTTTCCATAATCATACACTTAATCTTAGCTAAGTGTACTAAAAATATGGTGGCAATTTCTTATTCTAACACATTTAACCAAATTATATCACACCAAACAATTATCACAAAAGTAGGTCATATAATGTAGTTTTTATCATAAACTTTTATCTAAGATTAGATTTTTTAATTTTAATAACAAGTTATGAAAACAGGGGTTAAATGTCCCTTAAGAACATTAAGACATCTCTGATTTTTAACGAGTGATCAGAAGAAATGCAGTAAGCTAAGTACCCCCAACTACCACAAAGGCTTTTATCTAGAATTTGATGTTTTGGTTTCTCTTATAGTTATGTTAAAACTCCCAGTCGTAATATTTGGAATTCTTAGCAAATCTTAACTTGTAAGTAGCCCTCTACATAGATCTCATTTATAACTGAAGTATTATTCTTAATATAAATCAGAAACACATGAATTAACTAAAAATATTTTAAGGTAAAATTAAAAACCCACCTTATCAAGATTAAAAATCTAAAAAATTTCACAAGAGAAATAATTTTCTATTTAGATAGTAACAAATATTTTGTCAAATGTCTATCAATCCAATACCTTCATCCACATGTCTTCATACAGAGCACAGGCTATCATACATCTTTCAAACAAGATAACAGTTCTTTCATGGGTGCTGTTCTGTGCTTCGAAATCTAGATATTCTCTCCAGTTCTTCAACTGAGCACGCTCCAAAGGTTTTACATGAAAATATGGCCTTTTAATCTGAAACAAACACAAATTAAACATCTCTTACTGATTTATTCTGTTAACTTTTACTGTTACCTAATAAGGAAAGAAAAAAAAGTAAGCATACAAAAGTCTTACAGACAGGAATTATGTACAGAATAAAAATAAAGTACAAAACAATAAGCACACCATAATGCAGATCTAAATTACAAACAAACAAGAGGGAATTCTCAATAGCCATAGCCCTCAAAATTCTTTCAGGCAGGATTAGTATTAATCTATAAATCCTTTTTATTAGCTATATTTTTGTGCACCAGCAATACCAACCGTTGGGTGTGCATATACCCAATTCAATTTTATTACTCATCAGGATCTCTACCAGCCTACCCTCAAAATAAAATTCTTTTGGGCAGGATTACAGCAAATTAATTTACGAGACCTCAGGCATGATCAAATACATCAAACGAAAGGGGTTTGACTTCCTGAGTCCAAAACTTTAATTGGGTCTCAAATTGATCAAGAGATGAAGCTATGAGATAAAAGTTTGTACTTGAAAAAACAAAAACTCAGAATCTATGAACCTCTATGCCACAGATAAAAATAATCACACAATAATAAAAGTTACCCATTTTAAAAGACCTAGATTACATAAAGAACAGTCAAGACTTTATCTATCTTACATATCTGAATTATGCACAGAACAAGAGTCAAGAATATAATTATATAAGCTAACTACCTTACAGATTTGGATTATGTACAGAGTAAACAATTAAAAAACAACATAAACTCACCATCTTACAGATCTAAGTTACACACAGAAGTCTCAACGCTATGTAAGCTAATCATCTTACAGATACAGTTTGTGTGTATATAAAAGTCACAGAACTACACAAACCATTCATCTTACAAATCTAGTTTGTGTACAGATCAATCTCAAAGCTATAGAAAATACCTATCTTACAGACAGATTATGTACACAACAATTATATTTTATAATAACAGCCATAAAACTATAAAAGCTACTCATCTTGTACATCAACATATATATAATCACAAACTGTATCATTGACTTAAAATTGACTCTGGTGTCAATTCTGCCTTACTCATAGTTCAGTAGACTTTTCATAAGTTAAATATTAAGAAGCTTAATAATCATACTAGTTATAATCCAAACATCATGATATTTAAAATTCTAAACTAAAACTTAAGAAAACGTAATTGCAAGTAATAACATTTTACTTACTCCTTCTTCAAAATTCCATCTTTTTCCAACCTCCTCTTCATTTTTCTTGAATATTTCTTTTCTCTTCTCAATAATTTTCTCTCTCAAAAACTTGGTCTCTTCATCATTCATCTGAAGATGAAATTTATATACAAATCTCACAACGAAATATAGAAGTAATCATCAACTTATAAAGCTTTTGTTTTAGAATTTGAAAGGATTAATCCTACTAAAATGAACAGTGTCTTTACAAATGGATTAGACTGCAATTTAAGTATCACTTCAATTTGACAAAAAAACATTAAATAACTTTTAATACTTAGGATATCAGTTCAACTAGACTTGTATCGAAAACAAATTCAGAAAAATACAATTTCAAACTAGTAAATGACAACTTTTATTTTTTTAACTCTTGGTCCTCTGCCACGAATATCATTCAAATCAAGAGTGACCCATCCCTTTTGGAAAACACAAAGACTGAAATACTCACAATCCTTATGCACATGTTAAAAATACTTTTTCTACAAGACAGTATCTTATAAACCTTTTCTTTATCAGCTTGCTCTGGATCTTCTAAACCAGGGGGAGCTTCATCACCAGGTGGACCAGCATCTCCATCTCCCGACTCTTCAGGAGCTTCCTCCTCCTCATCCTCTAATGGAGGAATCAGTTTTTCTTTCTCATTAATAGTTACAAACTCTTTTCGGAATTCAAGGAACTCATCTGTTGAGACTGAATCTTTTGGTAGGTGTTTTTTAATATGTTCTTGGAATCTATAGAAATATTTAATCACAATTACAAAAGTACACATATAAAATCAGCTAATTCTGTTGTATTACAATGTATCCAAGTTAATGAGAAAAATATATTACATGTAAAAAAAAAATGTTAGAGTCAAAGTCATCAAACAGTATCACATGAAATGAACTTGTATATTTAGCTTTATTTCATAAAGAAAATTTTTAAAGATACTACAAAATATGCAGATATTCTAAGAAATTAATAAATTCATACCAGTTACTCTAGAAAAATAAAATATATTTGCCACATTTTAAAATATTTTGATACTTTTTGTCCTGTTCTGTCTTAATAATATAAATAAAAGACCTATCAACACCTAATTTAGTTTCTACTTTGTTACTGAATTAGACTATGTTTTGCTTTACAGCTTCTTCAGAAGCATTCCACTAAAACAAACTGTAGTTGACAGTAAAAAAAACTTCACCTGGTTCATATACAAAATTCTTATTGATTTATATAGCTAAGATTAATTAAAAATTTATCTGCCACTGCACTTCTCTCATACTGTTATTTGTAAGGAGTCAAGATGTTCTCCTGTGTGTGTAGTTCTTTCAGTTTCACCAATGTATCTATGATGGCAAGTGTTACATTAAACAACGTTGGAAGCAAGATAAGCAAACCTTAGCGAATAAACATGTTTCTGTAAAGCCTTGCTATACTGAAGGATAGTGTACAGAGATTTTAAAAATACACTTATGAAAGTTGGACTTATTCAAACAGTAACTTTAATAGGCAGTGTCAGTTTCTTGATTATGGTTTTTAACTTTTTGAAGCTACTTTCATTAATTACAGGTATTGAAAAATTAAATTTCTTTGTACTACAGAATTGATTAGAATTTTTTATACAAACCAATTAAAGTTTTGCACAGTCAATTATGGTTTCTCAATGGAACACTCTTGAAGAAGCAAACTCTTAAAGTAAAATATATGTCTAATTTAAAAAAAGAAGGTGTTATAAAATCATTTTCTAAAATTAAGAGGTATTTTATACTCCAATATGCACCACAAAAATTGAATAATGAGTTTTCAAACATAAACTATGTCATCTGTAGTGTAGCCTCACTCCCTCTAACTCACAAGAACAACAGCTTAAATTGGTTTCCTGTTCAAATGTTTCTGTAATAAGATTGTTCATAAAAGATATTCATAACCATTTCAAATTACCAGATCACGTTAACTCTTTCCACTCTGAGTCAGTTGATGTAAGTGACCTTGTAACCACAAAGTAACCATCAGTTTCAATACTATAACCTTTAATACATTATATGCATCTTCACACAATTTGGAAAGCTTTTAGTAAATGCTACAAGTTATTTGTAAACAAAGAATCAGATTTTTTAATAAGTATTTTTACTAAAGATTTGTCCGTGAATATAGGAGTCAAAGTGTTGACTTCTCCGAGTGCAGAGTGATTTTCATGTTAACCCTATCGCAACGGTCATCCTTTTCTGCACATGACACAAGGTTTTAGTGATTTACATTCAAATTTTATTGATCTACTTTTTGTTTATGTAATATAATTAGTATAGCATAAAATCTTAGCTAATAATCCATATTTTAATTGTATACAAGTTTTAAGTTCTCAATTTTCTAAAATGATATTCTAAAAAATCCTGAACTTCCCCTAGTTTGACACATTTTCTCTAGGCATCTTATCTTCACTATTTTATCCATCATTCCTCCAATAACTACAAAATTCAAAATAAATTACTCACTATAAAATCATCATTGCTCAGACAAAACAATTTTTATAGCCTTCAATTTTGTTAGGTTATAGAGCTATCAAATAGAAAATCAGACCCCTCTTGCCATATCCACCTGTCACATCCTCTCTTTCATAATTTGTTAGTAGTTCTCTCTCATGTTTAATTCTACATTATCTATAACCACTAGACAACGTCTAGCTTGAATGAATTTGTAACAGCTCTTGTCACACAGTTAGAAAGCCAGAAAAATTCTGAGAGTTAGAGGATGTTTGCATGTTATTAGTCTTTGTTCTGTGAGGCATTATTTAATTACATAAAAATTAATTAGTGCATTACTACCATTAGTATAAGAAAAGTAGGATTAAGTGAAGCGTTATCAATAATTGACAGCAAGAAAAATGAAGATTCGGGTAAGTACTTTATTTCTTGTTTTTCATGTATATTCTTTATTAATTATTATAAAAGTTACTAAAATATAAAAATAGGGATCTCTTTAGGCTAGTTATGGTTAGATTAGGTAAAATAAATTATAATAATATTATGATAAAACTGTTTCATGAGGCATGCACGCGAGCGGCTCGTGGGTAACATAATTAGATAGCATAACGTGACCTCTATGTTCCCAAAGTAATTTACAACCTATAATAGTGCAAACATTAGTTAAACATGGTTCAAAGAGCAATAAAACAATAAAATTTAAATATAAACAGATGTATACTGTTACAAGTTTAAAACTACTAAGGATAAACGAATGTAGTTTCATGTTACAATTTGAAGTCATTCTAGAAAGAAGGATATATGGAACAAACTAAAAGGAAAGCAACTCAGTGGGAGAAACCAGATAAAAGCTAGACGTGAAGATGCAGGGCATGAAGGGCGGGATGTAGGACCGGCGACCAAGATTGACAAAGAAGGTAGGAAGAGATACAGGAGGGGAGAGTAGCATGTGACCACAGCTGAGCTGGCCAATAAGGAGTAATCAGAAGGAACCAACAAAGAGTGGTATGGATGAGAGATAACCCAATGATGTACTTGGATAGGAGTATAAACATAAAGATATTTGTGGGACCAGTCTTGGCTGAAGGCATCGACTGCCAGAGTCAAAGGATGGGGGACTGGCAACCAAAAAAAGAGAGAGAACTTGTGATTCAGGCTCGTAGCAAATGTATTCACATGGGGACTGTAAAGCTCCCTGAAAACAAGGGGGATCTAAGGGCCACTCTGCAATGTTCAAAACCATAAATCTCTTGACCAGGTGTCCATGTTGGTGATTGATATGAGCCACTGTAGAATTATTGGAATGAACCATCACCAGACAATATCGGGTGAGAAGAAGGATGTGATTCAACAACCGACATACAGCTAGAAATTCAAGAACATTGATATGCAAATTGCTTTTGTCCACAGACTAACAGCCCAAAGCTTCCTGGTGGTTGACCCAAGCACCACAGCCCTGCAGAGATGCATTCGTGAAAAATTGTAGATCCAGATGCGTAGGGAGGAAGTGGCACGCCAACTGAAGTATGTGCTTTGTCCAGCCACCAAAGCAGATCGTCTTGCAGAGTAAGAGGAAGGGTAATGGGAGAAAAAAGAGGATCCCACGCAAGGTTACACTGATCGTGAAGAGCCCGCTGAAGAGATCTCGTGGGCACAACTGAGAGGGACCAGTGATGTCATTGAAGACCACATCCACAATAGTGATAGAACCTTATAAACAGTAAGTGATGGAACCAAGAGGGAGTGACAAACTAACAGTTCCACAGAATAAAGTCTTAAAGGAGAAGGCTGGGCCAACTGATACAAGTGTAGAAAAATACACCCAAAGGGAAGAAACATTGAGTAGTCTGAGGAAGGACTTCTCCAGTTTGATTAAGAGCCCACTCGAGCAACTACTAAAAAGAGCTGCCGACTATAGCTGTCCGAATCTGGTTCGGAATGAGCCAGAAAAAAAACAGTCATCCATGTAACAGTGAAAAATCAACCAAGAGCATGAAGATGCACAAGCAAATGCTCGGACTACCCAACAGAAAACATAAGGGGCCAAAACAATTCCAAATGGTAGGACTCGAAATTGATAAACCACCCCAAGATGGACAAACTGAAGATAAGGATGAGACCAAAGTGATATAGGTATATGGAGTTAAGCGTTGCTGACATCCATTTTGGTTAACCATAAATCATGAGAAAATGCCCACCTCAGGGTGAGAGAAGACTCCATGGTCAACCAGGGCAGGTGAATGTAGCAGTTAAGGTGAGATAAATCTATGATCAGCCTCTAATCCAATGGAGAACAGATTCCATGGCCTGCCAAGATAGTAATTCCCGAACGCTTCCGACAGATACTGACTGGTCACGGGATCCTGAGGAGGAGGGAAGGAAATGGAGAAAGAAAATATGGGAGATGGTGAAAGAAAGGGGATCACAAATCCTTCTGATAAAACCTGAAGAACCCATTGATCCTCGTCAAAGGAATGCTAGTGATGAAGAAAATCAGCTAGCTGAGCTCCCACCCAAACAGAACCCACTGGATAGTCACTGGTACTGTTGGTGACTAGTAAAAAAATGACGAGAAGAAGGTACAGGTAAGGGTTGGGAAAGGACAGAAAGCAGTAATAGGTGGCATATGAGGCTCGAACTGAGACAAACGTGCAACAATACTGGTAAGTGTAGATTGTTGTTGGACCAATACCACCCATGGCTTTAGTGTTTGCAAGATCATGTTAAAAACGAACTGCCGCACAAATGAGGCTATACGTAAATCCTGCAGATAAGTCAATGGTAAATGGACCTGAGACAAAATCATATCATGACCTAGAAGGTCCAACAGAGAAACCATGTATGCAAAGCCAGAGCCTAAAAGACTAAAAACAAGCCAGTGTGGAGGAAAGAAGGGTAAGGATATCCCCAGAAAACTCCTCAGGACTTCTATGGAAAGCATCAGAAAGAAGGTGTAAAGAAGATACCGTAAAAGAGTTGTAAGGGTAAGATGCAGGCAAGAATACTGGGCAGGGGTCAGACTGACAGGAGATTCGGGGAGTGCCCCCAAGCAGGCACAATGGAACTTAACAATTGTTGGTCCAAAAAGGGACAGTCAGAACGATGGTATGAAAACGCAAACTGATCTGAAGCTTGCAGGGGATAAGGCATGCTAATCCCATCTCTTAATTGCAAGCCAAATTGATTGAGGTAGGTAGGAAGATTGGTCATGTAGTAAGGAAGGACGTAGCTCATGAGAAATAAGAGAAAGGGATAAAATGTCACATACCTGAGAAACAAAATCCAAAAAGACTACGTTAGGTCTAACTGATTCCTCAGGCAGGGGATGGGAAGGTACAGCAAAATCAGGAGGTGTAAATATACTATCCAAGTCCTCATCAGTCTGAACAGGCTCCATCTGTTCAGGAGGAACCAGGGCAAGGTCCAGGGACAAAGACTAGCCCATGTAATGTTTGATCTTCCAGTGAAGAAATGTGGATAAATCTACCATCAGGTCACCCTCATCCAAGGCCTGAGAAAGCATGCTAGTCGATGGTGTGACCCTCAAAGTGGTAACATGAGCTTTGGAATTCATTGTGAAAAAAACTACACCAAATTCTACAGGTGAAAAATAATAATGCAACTGGAACTAACTGATAAAACTGAAAGTGAAGAAACTGTCTGATTGAAAAATAAAGAAAGAAAATCACTTCATGAGGAAACTTAAGCCAAACTTGATTCTTTAATCAAATAAGAAGCACTTCCAAATACTAGTGCTGTCAAATGAGAAGTCATAATTCTGTAAAGGAGTATAGAGGGAGTCATGTGAGCATGTGATGGTCCTATTGGTGGAGAAGTGACGCATGATGATTTGCACAAGTCACACACATTGGAATCTTTCAATTCCAATAGGGGGTAGCAGAAGGCTTGTGGCATGCATAAAGAAAAAGTTTGCATATAGAGAGCAACACTAAACAAGAACAGCTATTTTTGTGAGAAGAGGTAAGTATTGTATCGGAAAATACTTTTCTTCATCTCAAAATTTTCAAATTTCATTTACGTAACATCTAAAATCTCCCAAACTTTTTTCTCTCATCAAAACATTATATTTTATCTATTACTTTCTCTACTTTAACTCATTACAAATTTGGTTGATTTGATCAATTTTGTAATTACTGTAAAAAAAATATGAAATAAATATCAAATTCCCCCTTTTTTTAATTTTAGAATGACTTCAGATTACAATTACTTATCTTGAGCAACTTAAAATTCATAACGATTTACATCTGTTTCTACTGAATTTTATTGATTTATTACCCTTTGAACCATGTCTAACTAGTGTTCTCATGATACAAATTGTAAATAAAAGCTACTGTACTGAATGACAATGCACAAGCTACTTGCATACATACATACATACAAAAAATTTTTTTTTAAATTTTAGTTACTTTTATAAAAAATAAATGCAAAATAAAACAAAATTTCTTACTTAACATTGGCTTCTAGTTTTTTTAGTTTGTCTGCAGATGAAATTTAAGTATATATTTTTTTTGTAATGATGATACTAGAACACTAAATAATTTTTATTTCAAATATGCACTTAAGAACACACAATAATAACATACATAAAGTAAACAATGTCCTATACTCATTATAATTTAGTGGCTCCCTATTTAAGTCTTAATCTACTCAATTTGAACTCAGTGATAGCAAATTTCAATCTGTAGGTGAAACAAATAAAAAAAACACTACTGAGGACAATGTAGCATTATATGTCATTCAGTAAATTAAAACTATCTTTCTATTGATTATAAATGATGTAATAGCATATATTAGAGAGAATTATTGGCAATTTGTGAAAGATACAATGTGATAGGTGGGCATGGCAAGTGGGCCAGACTTTTACGAGTATATCTCCATAAATAACTAAGGTTGAAGGTTATAAAAATTAGAACATCAGAGTTAGATGATTAAAATAAAGTAAAAAATTGACAAATTGTAGCAAACAAATGTCATGATACACATACAAAGCAAGATTGTGAATTTACTTATTTTCTTTTGAAATTATAACATATAATATTAAAATTTGATTTATTAACTATGTTCTGATGCCAAGTTTATTTGTATGCATTAATAATAAAGTAGCTTGATTAAATTTTAAATAAAAGGTTGTGACATGTACTTTTTCCTAACCATAGTAGGAGGGTTAAGGTTGTCTTTGAAATATGATTATATCTTATGTTGAAATAATAAGCACATCAGCGATTATTATTAGTTCACAACATGAATAGTTAGATTCTCACTTACTTTTCAAAATGATGGACATAAAGTTGTGTTGGAATGTTCAGAAGTTTATCATACAGCTGTGTAACTTCTCTTGGGTGCTTATTCTCTAATTCCCAGTTGATGTATAAATCCCACAATCGATCAGACCGAAACTCCTGTCCTGCTGAATCGACAGCTCGTTCAAAAAGCCTAGAAATTTAAAAGATCGTTAGTTTGTCACAAGAATGAAAACTTCTAACACATCTATCTGTTGCCATTTGAATTAACTCTACCAAACCAACTGTCAGCTCAAGTTCATAGAGCCTAAAACTAATATGAGCAAACAAAAAAAGTTTGAAATATTTTGAGTCTGATACTGGGCACTGAAGCATGCTAAATGGGTCTTGGGTCATGTTCCCCTGAAAAAATTATCCTGTCATTCTTTTTTCATATATTCTATGCATACCAGGACCTTAAAGTTCACAGAAAAAAGCCAAATCTAGTTAGTCATTTGACAGTTCTCTGTGCTATTTTAGTATTTTCATGTGTCAAAGTTGTAGAGCAACTCTTTGAAGCACAATTTATAAATTTGTTGCATATTGTACATAAAGCTTTTCCTGATAAATCAACCTTTTTAATGAATGCTCCTTGTTCTGACTTCATCACTTGTGGTTTACTCCCAACAAAAAACAAAATTTTTTCTAGTTCTTTCTCCAACCAACACCACCAGATGTTTTTATACAAACTACTAACTTCTCAAGCCTCATTTCATCATGCTGCTTACTAAGCTTAGCCAATTTTTTAAAATTCATTCTATATTGAAATAAATTTAATGCACAAGTTTTCAATAAATTTTTCTCACAATAAATCCATACTATAAACATGTCATTTTATAAGATTTGGAAAATGTAATAACTAGTTTCCAATTGATTAAAAATTATATTTTGGTAATTATATGCAAGATACCATAATTTAGAAATTGCTTTTTCATTGTGTAAGGCTGAGATGTGACAGCTCTTTTCTAAATAGCTCAACTATGGGAGTATACAAAAAACAGAAAAGGATGATGTCTTTTTGACAAATTTCCACAAGTGTTGTAAAAAGTATACTTCTTGGCCAATTATCTTACTATTTTTTGGTATTATTATGTTACAAATAAATTTCAGTCACTAATGCATACATGAAAAAATCTACACAAAATAAGATCTTGTAAAGGAATACAGACTGAGAAAATGGGAAAAGCATCAAGTTTGCCACCTCTGGTTGGTCACAAAGAGGCATCTTGCCCATTACCTTTTAGCTAAATATTACAAATGAAACTGACAGTAGGTAAAACAATACTGTGCTTATCTATTTTTTCTTATTTAAGAAAACATTAAACCTACCTATCAATAATTTATAACAATTGATTACTAAGCTAGGAAAGTATCAGTGTTTAGAAAATTTGCTATTATTTAAAAAAGGAAAGCACAGTTGGAGGCAAGTTCACTCTAGTAAACCCAACCACGTTTAATGCACGAGATGACTTTACAAGTTATTTTTTTAGTTTGTTAATCACACTATTTATATTATTAACAACACTTCAAACTTAGTTTTAATAATCAGTTAAAATATTTCACATTATATCATTAATATTTCAAATAGCATTTATTAATATCATACCTCTTGAATAATTAAAAGCATTTCAAATGCAGAATTTAGTAATTATTTTTAAAATCTTGCTTTTGATAGCCACACCTTTTTGGGGATAACATAAGGGTTAATGAAGTTAAACTATTGCAAAACTGTACACAACTTAATTATACTACTTATTGTATTTTCCATTTTCAGTAATATATTGATATAATCTTATTAATTACTTTCCTGCTTGAATCAGGTGTATTCTGGCATACCTTGATTACAAAACAGAACTCTGCTACTTTAAAATCATTATCCACAACTTAAAAGAGCATAAAACTTCATCTTATTATGATACAACCACAGAACAGCTTTTACCAAAAAATAACATTCTTGATTACATTGTTTCATGACTTGTAATACTTAAAACATGACCTGTTTCTTAGTAATTTTAAAAATATTGCATTACAAGAAGGCTGTAATAATTGCTACTACATCCTTCTTTACTTGCTCAATACAGGTATCCAGTGAAAATGTTTTTTTTTGTTCAGTACTAGAATGCATCAATCTGGCTTGATGTAATTAAATTTACTAACTGTCTCATTCTGATTTAAAATCACATTAATTTTCAGTTTAGGCCTTATACACAAACATTTGTTGTTTCAACTGAGATTTTGTATGTTGTAACTGAGACAGACTGATATTGAGAAAGATTTGGTGGCAGGCAACAAGCAAAGTACAGTTGAAATGCTCTTATATATGCTACATGCTGGTACTCTGCCTCTAAAGAAAGGTGTAAGTGATACTACTTCAAGTCTTACTGTGTACTAACACCACACCAATTATGAACTAAGAGCACCTGAATAGTTTTTTTGGGTTATTTCAACTAAAAATGAAACAATGGAAGTATTTATTAAATGTAAAAATACACAAAAATATAATTTGTGATTGAAAATGTTATGAAACTTAGTTTGTCATACACAACCTAAACGTTAGAAATAAATAACATACAAGATTAACTTCACTTTCATATACACAAAACATCAAATATTTGAACTTTTGCAAGTGGCTCATTAATTCACTCGTAGCTTCCAAAAATCAAATACCAAACAAACTAAAGATATACTTTCTAATCTAATGCATTAAAATACCCAAACAATCAACACACATATCATCATCAGGTAAACTAGTCCCTAATTTAATAATTTTATTTAAAAAAAAGACAACAGTTCTGTACTTATCACATCTAAAAATAAAATTACCTATACCAACCTGCTCAGATCAGCAATACAAACTACTTTGTAACTAACCTATCCAAAGCTCTAACAAACTCAAAACTTTGTTTTTATGCATCACATGTGTAACAGTTTCTTCACTCAGTTAAGTTTTTAAACTACATAGGATAGAAGTAAGTTTTCCTTTTCCAGAAAGAAAAGTACCCCCCTATGATGAAACCCAAATGAACACAATAGTCGTAATAAAATTTAATCAGAGCCTGACCTGCATTTCAAGTAAAATTCTTGGCACGAGAGGTCTAAAAATGTTATAGTAGGTTTCAGTCAGTTATGAACAGCAAATCATACTTACCATAGTCTAGCAGAACCATGCATGAAATCAGATGAATTGCAAGTTGTCTTAAACGCATGAAATTTGGCTCTATGGTAAATATTACCTTACTGATAATTTCTGGTTAACTCTTTCAGCCCAGGCTTAGTCCCCGAGACCAAACTTGTAACCCTTTTGTGCTTGTCATAGTTTTCATGCTATAGCTTTTAAATTAGTAAGTGAATGTTAACAAAATTTGGCAGATTATCAGTAAACATGACAATGCTTTCATATGCAAAATATCTAATTTTTGTAAAGGTTTGTAAAGCAATGTTTCTCTCATGCTTTTTTTTTTTCTTTTCACATCTTGCCTATCTATCATGCAAAGTAATTTTCATTTTAAGATTAAAAATTTCACATGCAAAATCTTTATAATGTCCTGATAGTTATCAAACATTTCTTTAAAAAAAAAATTATATTTTATCAATTATTTCCAAATTTTTTTATGGTGGTTGCAAATCTACCAAACCAGTACAAAGGTTAATTACTGAAAGTAAACACAAATTATGCCTCTTTCATTCTAGAATGAACACAAATTATAATACAAAAACATAAATGTTTAGAGGAAATAGCTTAAATCTCATAACATTATATATTGATATATATAAATATATATTATTTTTTATTAAATTGACCTTTCAGCCATGCCTGGCTAACAATACAAAAGTTACAATGATGTGGCACATGTGCACTCATGTTACCATATCCAATAACATAAAGTTGACCTTTGGTCTGTACAAAGTAACTTGTCTTGGCTGTGTTTTAGTAGACTAGTATTTTGTAAAATACAGTCACATTTCAATTATTATATATGTATATAGATTATTGCTATTTTGAAATAAGTTCTCAAACATATTTTTCCTAAGACACAGAACAGTAAATACAACCTTTGTACTCAGTTGCTGCTTAATTTAGGTTGCTAAGCCTTTTAAAATTTTGTACAAGGAGGATATGAAACAAAATATTTTTTTTTAGGTTTTATATATACATTTGAA